>NW_027102686.1:0-231911 GCF_036373705.1 Amia ocellicauda
AGCTCGTTACCTGTATAAAAGACACCTGGGAGCCAGAATCTTGCTGATTGATAGGGGATCAAATACTTATTTCCCTCATTAACATGCAAATCAATTTATAACTTTTTTGAAATATGTTTTTCTGGATTTTTTAGTTTTTATTCTGTCTCTCACTGTTAAAATACACCTACCATTAAAATTATAGACTGATCATTTCTTTGTCAGTGGGCAAACGTACACAATCAGCAGGGGATCAATACTTTTTTCCCTCACTGTATATATACACTCACCTAAAGGATTATTAGGAACACCATACTAATACTGTGTTTGACCCCCTTTCGCCTTCAGAACTGCCTTAATTCTACGTGGCATTGATTCAACAAGGTGCTGAAAGCATTCTTTAGAAATGTTGGCCCATATTGATAGGATAGCATCTTGCATTTGATGGAGATTTGTGGGATGCACATCCAGGGCACGAAGCTCCCGTTCCACCACATCCCAAAGATGCTCTATTGGGTTGAGATCTGGTGACTGTGGGGGCCAGTTTAGTACAGTGAACTCATTGTCATGTTCAAGAAACCAATTTGAAATGATTCGACCTTTGTGACATGGTGCATTATCCTGCTGGAAGTAGCCATCAGAGTATGGGTACATGGTGGTCATAAAGGGATGGACATGGTCAGAAAAAATGCTCAGGTACGCCGTGGCATTTAAACGATGCCCAATTGGCACTAAGGGGCCTAAAGTGTGCCAAGAAAACATCCCCCACACCATTACACCACCACCACCAGCCTGCACAGTGGTAACAAGGCATGATGGATCCATGTTCTCATTCTGTTTACGCCAAATTCTGACTCTACCATCTGAATGTCTCAACAGAAATCGAGACTCATCAGACCAGGCAACATTTTTCCAGTCTTCAACTGTCCAATGTTGGTGAGCTTGTGCAAATTGTAGCCTCTTTTTCCTATTTGTAGTGGAGATGAGTGGTACCCGGTGGGGTCTTCTGCTGTTGTAGCCCATCCGCCTCAAGGTTGTACGTGTTGTGGCTTCACAAATGCTTTGCAGCATACCTCGGTTGTAACGAGTGGTTATTTCAGTCAAAGTTGCTCTTCTATCAGCTTGAATCAGTCGGCCCATTCTCCTCTGACCTCTAGCATCAACAAGGCATTTTTGCCCACAGGACTGCCACATACTGGATGTTTTTCCCTTTTCACACCATTCTTTGTAAACCCTAGAACTGGTTGTGCGTGAAAATCCCAGTAACTGAGCAGATTGTGAAATACTCAGACCGGCCCGTCTGGCACCAACAACCATGCCACGCTCAAAATTGCTTAAATCACCTTTCTTTCCCATTCAGACATTCAGTTTGGAGTTCAGGAGATTGTCTTGACCAGGACCACACCCCTAAATGCATTGAAGCAACTGCCATGTGATTGGTTGATTAGATAATTGCATTAATGAGAAATTGAACAGGTGTTCCTAATAATCCTTTAGGTGAGTGTATATGTATGTATGTGTATGTATGTCCAATTGCTTTGACAATACAAATGAAATGAATTGAGAGAGAGAGAGAGAGAGAGAGAGAGGAATATGAGCTCCTAAAAAACATTTGTTTTTATACATAAGCGGATTTAATTTGTGATTTACAAATGAATTTATAGCACTATAAACATACACAGAAGACATGGAATAGAAATTCAGAAGAAAAAGTATTCAAAAAATAATAATTTTAAGAGAAAAACAAAAAGAAGAAAGCAGAGAGACAGTTCAGGAAGAAAAGTCAGAAAAGAAAAGCTGAAGACAAGAATTGGAGGTAAGAGACAAATAATTAAACAAAAAAATATGTATTAATAAAATAAATAAGCATTCTCAGTAGTTGACTCAGCCAATGAAAATGCAGAGCTCCGATTTGAATAGAGTGACAGTAGGAGAGAGCCCAACTGCCACTGAGACTGATAGAAATCTATCGAACAGCAGTCTGACTGCAGAGCTGCCTTTTGAAATCCGATACCCTGAAGACATTCGCTCTGCACAGGCTAAGAAGGACTACAAACAAGCTGTGATGAGAGCATCTCCTGAGACCCTCATCCTAGACTACACCGGTAAAGGAGAAAACAGGGTCAAGAACAATCTACTGTTCTACAGCGCCTTTCACAAAACCCTGTGCCAGACATACCCCAATAACAACAAGAGGGGCATTAGCAGAGGCAGGCAGATCTCAGTGCTGGTAGAGAAAGACACAGACAGTGTGATGCTCACTTTTAATGTATACCACAACGGGACCATCATGGTGCAGGGCAGCGAGAGCAGCCTGGACCAATTAGCTCTCGGCTTCCACACCTCAAAGCAGCAGACTGAGGTAGAGAAACAAGAGCCAGAGCCGGCCACCCTGCAGTCTGCCCCCAGCCACACGGAGCCAGACAGTGCCCCATCTCCCACAGACTGCCCCCCTGTCTCCCCAAAACTCTCCAGCAACATTAAAACACTAAAGGAATGCCTATCAGTGCTGGAGCTGGAGTTTGCGGAGTTCAGGGAGCAGACCTTGAGCACCCTGGCCCAGACCTCCTTGTGTGATCAGCTCCGGGATGAGATGCACAGACTAAAGATGCAGCACAAGGCTGAGATCCATGAGCTGAGAGCAGCAGTGAGAGACCTGGAGGAGCAGAGACAAACCCTGAGGACGGAGCTGCGCAGAGCGAGGGAGGAGCTGACCAGGACACCCCAGCACAGCCAGCTAAGGAGCCTGCAGAGCCAGCTGGAGGAGCTAAGAGAGGAGCTACACATCACTGGAGCACAGAGACTGCACTGCACTGACCCCACAACACCTCCAACCCCTGACGCACCCACTGATCCACCCACACTCCCCACCACTCCTGACACACCCACTATCACCAGACCTGCCACTAATACACAACCCCCTGAAACGCCACTCCCCCAAAACACACCAGCTGCCCCCACCACTCCCGACGCAAACCCGGAGTGGCAGGTCAACGCAGAGGTGGTCATTCTGAGCGAATCCAATGGGAAGTTCCTGGTTGAGAGGCGCCTCTTCCCTGGGCGAAAAGTGAAAAAGCTTTGGTGCTCCACAGCACAGAGAGCCCTGGAGCTGCTCTCCAAGAGGAGGCTTTGCCAAGTCAAACACATCCTCATCCACACTGGCACTAACGACCTGAGTGCCCGCAGGGGCGATGTGGCCTCAGCCCTGAGACAGGTAGCAACGAAAGCCACAGAGGAATTCCCAACTGCCAAAATTTCCATCTCCACACTGCTGCCCCGCACAGACGTGCCCCTGCACATCATCCAGGCCATCAACGCAGAAGTGTCCCGAAGATGTGCCCTCCTCCCCAACGTCCACCTGGCACACCACTGAGACATCCAGCCACATCAC
Source organism: Amia ocellicauda (assembly GCF_036373705.1). Lineage (NCBI taxonomy): Eukaryota > Metazoa > Chordata > Actinopteri > Amiiformes > Amiidae > Amia > Amia ocellicauda. The sequence continues at coordinate 3,371 of NW_027102686.1, forward strand.
CTGTATGACCACGTCCACCTCAACAAGACGGGTGTGAGGATCATCTCAAAGGTCCTCAAGGACACAACCCTGGGCCGAAACCCCACACACCCCCACCTCGAGACCAGGAGCAAACCCCCCAGCCCCCGGCCACATCCCCAGCCACCGGCTCCACCCCAGCCCCAGCCCCTGAGACCCCGCGGCCCCATTCCCCACCCCCCCATCCCCAGAGGGCCCGTCCAGCACAGCAGAGCGGACAGCCGGGGACCAGCACAGCCACACAGCCACGCAGCAGCGGCTTCCAGAGCCTGGAGGCCCGATGCTGCCCAGCTGGCCCAGATAAGGCAACTCCTCAGTGTCATCTGTACCACACTGCTGAGTTAACTGAGCCTCAACACACATATATATGGTTGTGGAGATGGAGAGTAAGAAAAAATGTGATTTAATTATTCTGATATTTTGATGCAAAGATAAAATCTGTGAGTGATTATTATGTATATCCATATATAATTATTAATAGTAATATAATATCAGTTGTAGACCACAAATTAAACTTTCTTATGTAGAAGAGACAAGTATAATAAAATATATGAACATGTCCTTTAAAATAAGCAGTTGGAATATGCAGGGTTTACGCTCCTCAACTTTTGGAATGAAGAGCACAGGCCCTGAACTGATCAACACTGTAAATAGTTCAGATGTTTTCATTCTTGTAGAGACTTGGTGCTGTGCAGATATGTCTATACACTGGATGGATACAATGGATACAGGGAGCTGATTGTGCCCTCCTATAAAAAACCCAAAGTCAGGTGTGGCAGGGCCTCGTGGGGGATTATCGTGTGGTACAGGGAGGAGCTCCGAGCAGCCCTATGCCCAGTACAGAGAGGAGACACACACCTGTGGATGAAAATCAGAAAAGACACCCTACAAAATAACACAGATATATACCTATGTGCAATTTATATGCCACCCGCAGACTCCCCCTACTATAATGAGGAAGGCTTTCATGAGCTTCAAAACGAAATCTGCCACTTCCAGACCCTGGGCTCTGTACTGCTGTGTGGCGATCTCAATGCCAGGACTGGCAGAGAGATGGACTACATCAATACAGAGGGGAACACACACCTGTTCGGAGACTCCCCGCTGTGCCACACACACACCTCCACACTGACACAGCCACGACAGCGTGGTAAACAAGAGCAGGAAGCAGGTAGTGCGCCTATGTAAAAGCCTGGGTCTATATATCATCAATGGCAGGACCAGGGGGTACTCTCTGGGGAGATTCACATACTGCTCGGCTCTGGGCAGCAGTGTGGTGGACTACGCCATAACTGACCTGGACCCACAAGCCAACAATGCGTTTATAGTCAGACAACAATCTCCACTATCAGACCACAGCCAAATAACACTTTACCTAAAAAGATCAGCGCAGCCACAAGTCAGAGCCAAACTTCCCACAAAACTGGTCTCCCTGCCACCCAGTTAGAGATGGTCAGAGCCCAGCACAGAGAACTACACAAGAGCCCTGAATAGTGATGAGATTGAAAACATGTTAGACAGATATCAATCCTCACACTATCAAATAAACCAAAACGGAATAAACTCAGCCACCAAAACACTGAATGAAATATTTGAGAGACTGGCTTTAAAATCAAACATTAAAACAATTAAAAACCAAAATATGAAATCGTCTAAAAGAAAAAAAGAACAGTGGTGTGACCAGGAGTGTGAAACTTCTAGGAAACACCTGAGACATCTCTCCAACACTAAACACAGAGAGCCCGACAACCAGGAGGCTCGCCTCAGCTACTGCCAGGCCCTGCGGCACTACAAGCAACTCCTCAGTAAGAAAAAAGACCACTATATGGGCAGAATAAATACCCCAAAAACAAAAAATGAAATACCAATTCAAAATGGAGAAATCTGGAAAACACACTTTGAAAAACTTTACCAAAATGTTGAAAACAATCCAAAGCCAGAACAGGTTAAAATATTAAAAAACCTAAATAAATTGGAAGAAATCATTAAGAATAACCAAAATCCCTTAGATAACCCATTTACAATACAGGAACTAAAACATCAACTCAAAATCCTCAAACCCAGGAAAGCCAGCGGCCCCGACAGCATCAGCCCTGAGATGCTGAAGCACAGCAGCCCGCAGCTGCAGGAGGCTCTGCTCAAACTCTTTAACCTGGTGCTGAGAGCCGGGTGTTTCCCTGAGGTCGGGAATCAAGGATTGATCACCCCGATTTTTAAAAGTGGAGACAAATTAGACCCCAATAACTACTGGGGCAGCTGTGTGAGCAGTAACCTGGGGAAGGTGTTCTGCAGTATCATCAACGCCCAGATACTGGCCTTCCTTACCAAGCACAGTGTCCTGAATAAGAGTCAGATTGGCTTCCTACCAAAACACAGCACAACAGATCATATTTACACTCTACACACCCTCATAAATAAATATACCCAAAACAATAAAGGAAAAATATTTGCCTGTTTTGTAGACTTTAGAAAGGCATTTGACTCAATCTGGCACAAGGGATTATTTTATAAACTTCTACAGAGTGGTGTAGGGGGTAAAGTTTATGACATCATTAAATCAATGTATTCTGAAAACAAATGCGGAGTTCAAATTGGCAACTCAAGAACAGAGTTCTTCACTCAGGGGCGGGGAGTGAGACAGGGCTGCAGTCTGAGTCCAACACTGTTCAACATCTACATCATTGAGTTGGCCACAGTGTTGGAGCAGTCTGACGCCCGCAGCCTAACTCTCCATGACACAGAGATCAAGTTCCTGCTCTATGCAGACGACCTGGTGCTGCTGTCGCCCACAGAGCAGGGGCTTCAGCAGAACCTGGCGCTGCTAGAGCAGTACTGTCAGAAATGGGCCCTGGCAGTCAATCTGGACAAGACCAGAGTTATGGTTTTCCAGAAAAAAGCCCCATCTCAGGGAAACAGGTACCGCTTCACTCTGGGCAGCACTGGATTAGAGCACTGCACCAGATACAACTACCTTGGCCTGACCATCAGTGCGTCAGGGAGCTTCAGCCTGGCTATAAACGCATTAAAAGACAAGGCACGCCGGGCATTTTATGCCATAAAGACACAATTTGGGAAAACAACAATACCAATAACTATTTGGATTAAAATATTAAACTCCATCATCCAACCAATCCTGCTATATGGGAGCGAAGTGTGGGGTCCCCTCATGAACCTCAATAACAACAATTGGGACAAAAGCCCCATGGAAATATTCCACCTAGAATTTAATAAAAACATCTTACACGTACACAGAAACACCCCCACGGCTCTGAGGCTCACAGAGCCCGAACACACAATGACCAAAACAACAACAATTGGGAAAATTGACATGTACCTGAAAAGCAAATACACAAAAGATTAGAGACACGAATTAGAATTACAAAACAAATTGGAATGCTACCAGGCCCTGAATAGAAACATTACATTGGCTGAATACTTAAAAATCCAAAATATAAAAGAGAGACAAAATCTAACTAAATACAGGCTCAGTGACCACAGCCTCGCCATTGAAAAAGGCCGCTACAGAAAATTCTGGGTTGCCAGAGAAGAGCGGCTGTGCAGCCAGTGTGACCTAGGGGAGGTCGAAACACAGGCGCATTTCCTGCTGTCCTGCCCTAAATACACAAAAATCAGGGAGACATACTTTAAAATATTAAAAATGCATATCCCTGAGTTCAGCATGATCCCCGATTGCTGCAAACTCCCCGTCCTGCTGGGAGAGGAGGAGCGCACTGCCTTCTTAGCAGCGCAATATGCATCCACCTGCCACAGCCTGCGAGACAGTGTGTAGACACCAGCCTGTGGCACTCCATTTGCAAAACAAAATAAAAACAGTGATTTTTCTGATGTCATGACACAAATTTTGATACAAACAACAAATATGGTTTATATCCTACTTAATTTTATTTCAATGTGTACTATATTTGTTCCACTGAATCTTGTATTGCAATGTTTTGTCTTGATTGATAGAACATTTGTATCTGCTTTGGCAATATTGTGATAGATCATGCCAATAAAGCACCTTTGAATTGAATTGAAATGAATTGACAGACAGACAGACACACGCACACACACACACACACACACACAGAGCCAGCCAGCCAGACAGCCAGCCAGCTCAGCCATGACATCACGAGCCTCTCTCAGCTGACTGCTATGACATCACAGAGCACGTACATTCCGTTGCTTGCCGTCTGTCAACCACTCAGTCACTGCCAGCCAGACTGGCTGGCTGGCTGGATGGGGGGGCTGCTTGCTGCTGCTGCGTACCTTAGCAAGCTTATTTGCTTGACCGGCCTTCCTACTCCTCTGCCCACATGCCCACCTATGCCCGATCTGCTGTTCACCTGGATCACAGCTCCGCCCCAACAAGGCAGAGCCCCCCAAGAATGGTACAAACTCACCCACGTTCCCCTCCACAGAAAGCTTTAGCCCAAAATAAGGGACACATTCTGCCCAATATGTCAGCGCCAACCACAGCCTGAGGGACACAGTGACACACGAGCACCGGCTGTAAATATAATGTAAATACTCGTTTGTAATGCATGTCATTGTATTTCAAAAAAGGAATCTGGAAATGGTATACCTATTTTCTTTATTTGTATGTATTAAAGATCACATTTTATTACATTTTCTTTTTCTGTACTTCATTACATCTTATTGTGATTCATAATTCTATTATTTATTTTCCGTGTATATGTATGTATGTATGTATTGTGACAAACCAAGGGGCAGGGTCATACATGGCAGATATGTCAGGCCAGGTCTGCTGCAAGGTGTGTACTCTAGGGTAGAATACCGACCCTAGGCAACTACACTCCCCAGAAACCCTCAGGCAGCCATTCTAGCACCTAATGTGGTCACTTGGTGTTACTTCCTCAATTATTCACCAGGTATATAAGGCGGGCCTGAGAGAGAGAGAAGTGAGAGACAATAGGGTGAGTTATCTGGAAAACAGAGGTAGCTCATAAGGAGAAAGCCAAGACTTATTTATTCCAGACTTTGTTTAAAATAGAATGATTATGTAAGATTAGTTACAACTCCAGTGTGAGTTAGGTTTTGTTTTCAGATTTGTTTTGTTTGAAGTAAACATACAGGCACAGCCCTGTATTTGCAACCTCCTCCCTGGGTCATGACTGGTTTTTACTCCTAAGAAGATCACAGAGAAGACCCGCACATGTGTACAGCCAAGGCGTTTTGTCACATTTGGTGTAGAATGCGGGCAGCACCTCATGAAACCCAGACTGGCTGAGTGAATTTTTTTATCCAAAAAAAAAAAAACTACAGGCTGTAATAGCCCAACAGGAAGCGACCAGGGTGCAGCAGGTGGCTCACCAGGATGCTATGCGGATGCATCAGGAAGCACTGCAGGTCCAGCATGATACAAATAAAATGTTTAGAGAAGAGCAGGAAAAGGTGACTAAAGAGCTGAAAGAGAGTGTTGAAGCACTTGCAACCAGGATTGGGCCACAGGGGGCTGCAACCCATTCCACTCCCCGCACCAATCACTTTCTGCAGAAAATGACAAAACAGGACGATGTTGAGGCCTTCCTTATGACCTTTGAGAGGACAGCAGAGAGAGGGATGGCCAAAAGATTCCTGGGCAGGGCTTGTGGCACCTTATCTGGCAGGGGATGCACAGAAAGCGTACTTTGATCTGGAGCTGAAGGACGCCCAGGACTATGATAAATTGAAAGCGGAGATAATGACCCGATTGGGCGTGACCACCGCAGTGAGGGCACATCGTTTTCAGCAGTGGGCCTACCAACCAGGACAACCAATCCGAACGCAGATGTTTGATCTGATCCATCTGGCCAGGAAATGGCTACAGCCAGAGGTCCATTCATCAGCCGAGGTGGTGGAGGCCATAGTCCTTGACAACTACCAACGCTGTTTGCCCAAGGACGTTCGACGCTGGGTTGGCCAGAATGAGGTGCTGTCCGCTGACACCTTGGTGGCCATTGTAGAGCGGTTCTATACAGCCGGAGCAGCAGAGCATGTACCGGAGGTTAAAAACTCGTTCCCCAGGCCATGACGAACCAGCGGACCGGGTAAGATGGTTCCAAAGTACTCTGGGAAACATGACGCGCTGGATTGGAAGAAAAGAGCAAGACTGGGGGGGGCAAAGGTGGGGCCTAAAGCCGAGACTAAGGGTTATAGGGGGTCACCATCACAACCAATTGTCTGCTACAATTGTGACAAAGTAGGACATATTGCGGCCCACTGCCCAGGTAGAGAGGAACCAATGCAATGTAATGTGTGTGATATGGGGAAAGAGAAACCGGTATTTTATGCCTGCCCTGTTGGGACGGATGTTTTCATAGGCGGAGTACCTAATCCAAAACACATGTGTACAGTGATAGTCGATGAGAAAGAAGTGGCTGCTCTACTCGACTCTGGCAGTATGGTTACACTGGTCACAGAAAAATTAGTAGCGACCAACAAGCTGGATAGACATCAGGAGCTCAGTATCACATGCACACATGGTGACACACGCCCCTATCCCACAGCCCTTGTAAACATACAGACAGAGGCCGGGAAACTAGATTACGAAGTCGGTGTGGTACCCAACATGCCATATGATGTGATACTGGGACGATATTTTCCTAATTTTGGAAAACTAGATAGAAAACATAGTAAATTGGAAATGCACACTGAAAACTGTAAGCCAGAAGTTGCCTCGATCCCACAACTAGAGCTAAAAGTAGACCTGGTTCCAGTTGAGTCGACAGTGAAGGTTTTGGTTGGGGAAAATTAAACTGAAAACATAGGGGTGGAATGTAGTGACGTAGATGACCCTATGGAGGGTGAGGAACCCAGCACTAGCAGGGTGGGTGAGAATCCATTCATAGAGACCCCTGAAGCTGACAATGTAGAAGTGTCAGTGTTAGAGGGACTCCCCACTGATTTTGGCAGCGCACAGGTGCGAGATCTCACTCTACACTATGCTAAAGAAAATGTGAAGGTAGTAAATGGGACCCCTATGACTACTGCAGACCCGCCAACAGCTTATCCTTATTTTATGGTAAAAAATGACCTATTGTACCGTGTAAATAAGATAGGGGTGGACATTGTGGAGCAATTGCTAGTTCCCACCCCATTCAGACGAACAGTTCTCAATCTGGCACATGGGCATATCCTGGGGGGACATCTGGGGATGGACAAAACCAAGGATAGACTCCTGAGGAGGTTTTACTGGCCAGGCGTACATGCAGACGTGACAGAACATTGTAGCTCATGTCCTGAATGTCAACTACATGCTCCTAAACCAGCCTTCAGAAGCCCACTGGTCCCTTTGCCCATCATAGAGACCCCCTTTGCTAGGATAGCTATGGATGTGGTGGGACCTCTCCCGAAATCAGCCAGAGGGCATCAGTATATACTGGTTATTTTGGATTATGCCACCAGGTACCCAGAAGCCATTCCACTGCGGACCATGGCTTCAAAAGGTATTGCAAAAGAGCTAATGTTGATGTGTAGTAGGGTGGGGATACCGAGGGAGATATTAACAGATCAGGGCACACCCTTTATGTCTAAGGTTATGACCGATCTGTGTAAATTGTTGCAGGTTAAGCAGTTGAGAACATCAGTCTACCACCCACAAACAGATGGGTTGGTTGAGAGATTTAATAGGACCCTGAAGTCCATGCTAAGAAAGGTAATCGATAAGGATGGGAAAAATTGGGAATTCATGCTGCCCTACTTGATGTCTGCCATTAGGGAAGTCCCACAGGCTTCCCTGGGCTTTTCGCCTTTTGAACTGTTATATGGGAGGCACCCCAGGGGGATATTAGACATAGCCCGTGAAACGTGGGAACACGAGTCCACTCCTTTCCGGAGTGTAGTCGAGCACATCAATGCTATGCAAGAGAGAATAGCCACAGTCACTCCCATTGTGAGAGAGCACCTAAGGCAGGCACAGGAACACCAACAATTCGCCTATAATCGTCAGGCTACACTGAGGGTGTTCCAGCCTGGTGATAGGGTGTTGGTGTTGGTTCCCACTGTAGAATGTAAATTTCTGGCTACGTGGATGGGACCTTATGAGATTATAGAGCGAATACGGGAAGTGAACTATAAGGTTCAGCAACCCGGCCGCCGACCCCCAGAACAAATATATCATGTCAACTTAATAAAAGCCTGGAAGGACAGGGAAGTGTTGATGTTGACTTACCCCCCTCAGCCACTAGGGACACCGAAGGTGAATATTGCAGCTGCCTTGTCACCTGACCAGTTGAAGGAGGTGAACGACTTGATAATACGTAATAGGGAAGTTTTCTCAGGCATACCGGGGCGTACCCATTTAGTCTCTCACAACATTGTGTCTCTCCCAGGAAAGAAGGTAAATATGAGGCCTTACAGGGTACCAGAAGCTCGCAGGAACACTATTAGAAATGAGGTTAAGGAAATGCTGGAGGCAGGGGTTATTGAAGAATCCCACAGTGAGTGGTCCAGCCCTATAGTCATGGTTTCCAAACCTGATGGCTCCTGGAGATTCTGTAATGATTTTAGAAAGGTTAATGAAATTTCAAAGTTTGATGCATACCCAATGCCCCGAGTAGATGAATTGTTAGAGAATATTGGGAATGCTCGCTATATTTCAACTATTGACTTAGCCAAGGGCTACTGGCAGATTCCCTTGACCCCGGGTGCCAAAGAAAAAACAGCCTTTGCAACCCCAGATGGTCTGTTTCACTACACAGTGATGCCCTTTGGCCTGCATGGTGCTCCTGCCACCTTTCAAAGGTTGATGGACCACATACTTAGACCACACAGGACGTATGCGGCAGCATATTTAGATGATGTGGTCATTCACAGTCCAGATTGGGAATCACATTTGTCTCAGCTCCAAGCGGTATTGGATTCAATACATGCAGCAGGCCTGATGGCTAATCCAACCAAATGCAATTTGGGGTTGGAAGAGGCCAAATACTTGGGCTATACAGTAGGGAGGGGTATGGTGAAACCCCAAATATCCAAGGTTGAAGCCATAAACTCTTGGCCTAGGCCTGTCAATAAAAAGCAGGTTAGGGCATTTTTAGGGTTAACTGGGTATTACCGGAGGTTTATTCCCAACTATGCTACCTTAGCGGCCCCTCTGACTGATATGACTAAGGCTACAGAACCCAATATGGTTAGATGGGGTGATACAGCAAACCGGGCTTTCCGGAGCCTACAGGAGGCGCTCTGCCGCAACCCCGTTTTAATGGTACCTGACTTTCAGAAAGAATTTATAGTCCAGACGGACGCCTCTGAGGTGGGGATCGGAGTGGTTTTGTCCCAAAGAATGGGTGATCACGAACACCCGGTGTTGTTCCTTAGCAGAAAGTTGGAATCCAATGAAATAAATTATTTGGTAGTTGAAGAAGAATGTTTGGCAGTGAAGTGGGCTTTGGACAGTCTTCGATACTATTTGTTGGGCAGGCACTTCACCCTGATCACTGACCATGCCCCCCTCACTTGGATGCATCGTTCGAAAGACAGGAATGCCCGTGTGATGAGGTGGTTTTTGAGTCTCCAACATTTTCATTTCACCCTGCAGCACAGGCCAGGGAAGGCCATGGGGAATGTTGATGGGCTGTCCCGGGTGCATGCTTTTTTGCGGCTGTCGCTCGACCTATGGGGTCGCAGCTGGGGGGGAGGATGTGGGACAAACCAAGGGGCAGGGTCATACATGGCAGACATGTCAGGCCAGGTCTGCTGCAAGGTCTGCACTCTAGGGAAGAAAACCGACCCTAGACAACTACACTCCCCAGAAACCCTCAGGCAGCCTAATGTGGTCACTTGGTGCTACTTCCTCAATTATTCACCAAGTATATAAGGCGGAAAGATAGAGTCAAGCTAGAAGGTCAGGCCAGAAGCTAGTTTGATTTCTGTTTGTTATTTACGATGAGAACCTTGGAAACAATGTCAAACGGTATGACCTACGTGCCTGTTCCCTAAAACCATGTGTAGACCTATGGACTCTGTTCTATAATGATATATGTTCTGCTTAGTTAGCCTTTAAGATAACATAGTAATGACTTTCTAGCATGTATGCATGTATGTATGTCCAATTGCTTTGACAATACAAATGAATTGAATTGAGAGGGAGAGAGAGAGAGAGAGAGAGAGAGAGAGAGAGAGAGAGAGAGAGAGAGAGAGAGAGAGGAATATGAGCTCCTAAAAAACATTTGTTTTTATACATAAGCGGATTTAATTTGTCATTTACAAATGAATATATAGCACTATAAACATACACAGAAGACATGGAATAGAAATTCAGAAGAAAAAGTATTCAAAAAATAATAATTTTAAGAGAAACACAAAAAGAAGAAAGCAGAGAGACAGTTCAGGAAGAAAAGTCAGAAAAGAAAAGCTGAAGACAAGAATTGGAGGTAAGACCTTTCACCTATAGAGACAAATAATTAAACAAAAAAATATGTATTAATAAAATAAATAAGCATTCTCAGTAGTTGACTCAGCCAATGAAAATGCAGAGCTCCAATTTGAATAGAGTGACAGTAGGAGAGAGCCCAACTGCCACTGAGACTGATACAAATCTATCGAACAGCAGTCTGACTGCAGAGCTGCCTTTTGAAATCCGATACCCTGAAGACATTCGCTCTGCACAGGCTATAAGGACTACAAACAAGCTGTGATGAGAGCATCTCCTGAGACCCTCATCCTAGACTACACCGGTAAAGGAGAAAACAGGGTCAAGAACAATCTACTGTTCTACACTCAGTACCCCACCGCCTTTCACAAAACCCTGTGCCAGACATACCCCAATAACAACAAGAGGGGCATTTGCAGAGGCAGGCAGATCTCAGTGCTGGTAGAGAAAGACACAGACAGTGTGATGCTCACTTTTAATGTATACCACAACGGGACCATCATGGTGCAGGACAGCGAGAGCAGCCTGGACCAATTATCTCTCGGCTTCCACACCTCAAAGCAGCAGACTGAGGTAGAGAAACACGAGCCAAAGCCGGCCACCCTGCAGTCTGCCCCCAGCCACACGGAGCCAGACAGTGCCCCATCTCCCACAGACTGCCCCCCTGTCTCCCCAAAACTCTCCAGCAACATTAAAACACTAAAGGAATGCCTATCAGTGCTGGAGCTGAAGTTTGCGGAGTTCAGGGACTAAAGATGCACCACAAGGCTGAGATCCATAAGCTGAGAGCAGCAGTGAGAGACCAGGAGGAGCAGAGCCAAACCCTGAGGACGGAGCTGCACAGAGCGAGGGAGGAGCTGACCAGGACACCCCAGCACAGCCAGCTGAGGAGCCTGCAGAGCCAGCTGGAGAAGCTAAGAGAGGAGCACAGAGACTGCACTGCACTGACCCCACAACACCTACAACCCCTGACGCACCCACTGACGCACCCACTGATCCACCCACACTCCCCACCACTCCTGACACCCCCACTATCACCAGACCTGCCACTAATACACAAACCCCTGAAACGCCACTCCCCTAAAACACACCCGCTGCCCCCACCACTCCCGACGCAAAACCCGGAGTGGCAGGTCAACACAGAGGTGGTCATTCTGAGCGACTCCAATGGGAAGTTCCTGGATGAGAGGCGCCTCTTCCCTGGGCGAAAAGTGAAAAAGCTTTGGTGCCCGACAGCACAGAGAGCCCTGGAGCTGCTCTCCAAGAGGAGGCTGTGCCAGGTCAAACACATCCTCATCCACACCGGCACTAACGACCTGAGTGCCCGCAGGGGCGATGTGGCCTCAGCCCTGAGACAGGTGGCAAAGAAAGCCACAGAGGAATTCCAAACTGCCAAAATCACCATCTCCACACTGCTGCCCCGCACAGACGTGCCCCTGCACATCATCCAGGCCATCAACGCAGAAGTATCCCGAAGATGTGCCCTCCTCCCCAACGTCCACCTGGCACACCACTGAGACATCCAGCCACATCACCTGTATGACCACGTCCACCTCAACAAGACGGGTGTGAGGAAGGTCCGTTTTTAGTGTTTCTCTGAACACATCCAAGCTTACCTAGGCGCTACATATTATTTTCAATTACCCGTAATTCTGATCTGTATTTTGGCTTGTTAATAGAAGTTATTGAAGTTGGACTCCTAATTCAAAATAACCAATATGTATCTCAACGTAATTTACTGACAGACATCACTCTTTATCACTTTCACTTTTGAAGGAACTGCTTTGTATTCTGTGTATTGTTTTATTGTAGTGCTGCTTCCTTTCTTGGCCAGGTTTTACTTGCAAAAGTGATTTTATTCTCAATGTAAGCTCAAAGTCAAATAGTTTAAATAAGAAAACAATGTATTGAAATGAGAACATCATGAACCTGTGTAATTGTGCTGAAGGACAAGCACTGAAAGCAGAGAGAATTTTGTGTTTGGCATTGAATAGCCTTAAAGAAAACTATGCCGTTTTTGGAAACTTTCATATTTAAGTTGAATGTAGGCAAAAACATTCCAGTCACTCTGAAGAGAGAATACAGTTTACTGTTCGAATAAGTAGCCCCTGAATTGAAGATAAAAATCAAAAGTGCTGTTCGTAATTAGTTTACACTTTTACATCAGATGTCTTGTTTTTGCGTTCCAAATTGAGGAGTTGTGGCATATAATGTAAATGAAGTTACTTCACTAGTAGTGCGATTTTTACGTTGTGTATGTGTGTTTGTATATATGAACTCATACATTTTTTAAAGATTGTATTTGGAAAACAAATTCAGGTATAGCACGTGTCCCCCTTTTGAATGGGTTCTATATATAACATTTTAAAACGAATGGTTCTGTGTAGAACGCTATGTTTGGGGGTTCTTCATGTAACCCCTTTGAAGGGGTTCTACATAGAACCATAAAGGGATCCACCAGAGCGATTACTCGAGGAACCCTTTATGGTTCTGTGCAGAACAATTTCTTCTAAGAGTGTGGAGTGTCGCCACACAATTTCTCTCAGAGGGCTTTTGACCAATGGCAATCCAATCCTGAATGACGTCACCACTATCCTGTTGTACTTTATGCGAGAGATGTATTAAGTAGTTTTTAATGAGAAGAATAACAATAATCACCTGTTTTTCATAGGTTTTGTATCCATGGTCTCCTTCATATTAGGAAAGGAAGTTGATCCATAGCCTACTCAGAGACAACTGAGAGTTGGTCTCTGAGCAGCAGCACAAAGGGGTCGAGTCTCTCAATGTCCGTGTGTTGGAGATATTCCACCATATTGGTCCCAGCCTTTAAAACAATGTTAAAGAAGATGTTAAAGATATTGTAGAAATATATTGCAGAAGAGCAGAACTACAATCACACTTTTTCAATGCTATTGCTGTTTTCTACCTCCCTGGTGAGGTACCAATGCGGGAAGTTTGAGAGAGTATTTCTAAAATGTGTATGATCCAATACACACAGTTATTTAAAAAGCTGACGTCTTGTACATGCTCACCAGAACCAAGCCTAATTAAATAACACATTTAATATTAAATAAGTACATGTGCAGTAGCCACTTGGACAATTACAGATCCCCAGGTCAAAACACAACAGAAAGACATGGAAGATCGTATTTTCAAATCACATCTGTGGCCCCCATAACTGTAATTTGGTATTAGTGGGTCAAAGGATTTATTTGGTTCAAGTGATAATAAGATCATATTTTGAAAACAAACACTACAGGATGTCATATTTAAAATGACTGTGAGTACCTTTCTTTAGTGACGGTTCTCAGGGGGGCAGGGATTAGTTGAGTGTGCTAATTGGAGCTGTGAAGTGTGCAGAGAAAATACAAATGTTTTCTTTTAATATGAAAACAAAGAACTTTTTTTTTAACACCGACCTGGGATTGTGTTTCTTTCCAAGTTTCCTTATTGTTTCTGAGAAGAGACTGTTCACTTGCAAAGTGAACTGGACCCGTGTGACTCGCAGGTAAGGAGAGCCCGTGTTGAACTAAGATGGCTACAGTGAGTTTTCCTGGACAAAGCTCGGGCAAAGGATAGCGCAGAGTGCACCTGCACCTGAGATTGTGTTGAGAAGCTTTGTGATAAGAGCAGGTAAAGAGGGAAAAGAAACACAAGTATTTTCTTTGTTTGAAGAACACATTTTGTTTTAACTGAAACGGGACTACAACTTTTGAAAGGGAAATAGTTGCTAGTGCACTGTATTTTTATTGAGTTTATTAGAAGAAAAAAGCTTATATTTTGGACAGAACGAACTCGTTTGGCATGCAACTAGCAGCAAACGATGTGAAGCAAACAAAACAGTTAGCAAGTTAGCAAGTTACAGTCTGTCCTAGGTCCGGGGGTGCTTATGGTTGTTTATGGGTTCCCTTACCTTAGCCAGTGTCATGTACGGGTGTCCGTACCTTACTGGAGTGTTTGTTTTTATTATAATATATATACATAATATAATATATAATAATGTAATATTTCAGATAAATCGTCACAGTGAGTGACACCAGCATTATTGGTTTTTTGAGAAATAAAAAAACAGAATGTAGAGAAGAAAATGTTGGAAGGAAGTTGGGAGAAAGACTGGTCTCCGAAGGAGCACCGGGACTGGTGGAAGCAACAACAACCAGATAAGACAGAGAAAGGAATTGTGATATTGTGTCAGGTTGGTGAGAATCAAGAAAAGAAAATAACAGAAATGGAAGATCATCATAAACAGTAATGTGAATTGAGAGCAGAAGTTGTGAAAAATACGATAGAATTAATAGAACTACAAGGCAAATTAGAAGGGCAAGAAAAGTGGTCAGAAAAGGTGAAGGTGTAGGTGCGCGATGTGCTGCCGTGTTAGGAGCGCGTCGCGACACAGATCACTCCGAGGACGACAGGCCCGATTGGGATGATTTAGATCGCAAAGCATGGGAATATGAAAAAGGAGGTTTTGCTAGCACTCCTCCCCCATATAATCCGGAATATAAATCAATCACTGATTTTGGTTATAATAATACATTGTATCCAGATCTGACCGCTCTGAAAACGGTCCCAGCTGCACCCATGCAAGTCAAAACTAGACAGAGTAAAGAGGAAGGTCAATCAATAGTCTATACGACTAAAACCCATGTCCCCTTCTCCCCAGGAGAAAAAGAAATGATATGGGCGTCCCTCCCAAAATTAAAACCAAACCAGGGTAACACAACTTTTTGGGATATTCTAGATGAAAAGATGGTTATTCACCTCCTTCACCCGCACGATGTACACATCATCGTGAAGGCTAAATGTCCGCCCAACATTTGGATACAGTTACTACGAGAATATCAGACCGGGGAGTGGGCTAATGTAGCCTCTACAGATGAGGAGGAAATAACAGAACTTTTTCACAATGGATCAAGAAAACTGAGATAGTGAAATAATGAAATAATCGAGTGGGATTATTTGACATTTTATTCTAAATAATCATAAGCTTAAATAATAAGTTATAAGGGCTGTTTGAGACACTGCAGGGTCAATAAAACATGCCACAGATCGGATATCTGAATTATCTTTAGATATCAATGTGTATGTGCTTTGTGTGTTTATGAATATGTATAGTTTGAAGGTGATATAAGGTAAATGTCTATGTTTTGGCAATCATTTTAGAATTATATTTAAAAATGTAACAACAGATTTATCATATTCATGAGGATCTTTGGCTCTATACAGAGTGCCTCAAGCATCAGAAATCAGAAAGAAAGACTATTATAAGAAAAGTAATCCAAAATATACATTGAATAAACAGATGGATAATAATAGTAATACATAAATAGTCATGGTGTCTCCACAAGAAGAACCAGAATTTGTTTGTTAAACATCATGTTATGGACAAGCTCTGTCAAAAGTCAAATTCAAGGAAACGAAAGGCTAGAAGAGAGCCTGGTGCAGCCCTGACAGCCTGTGAAAGCAGGAGAATGTAAACAGTCTGGTGACATGTTACAGTCTTTCAGAAAATGTTTGGTTATTGGTGCCTAGCATATAATACCTGAAATGAAAGTCAAAGTAGACCATGGTTTTAAGATGAGTGATGTAGGAAAAGGGTAAGATACCGCAGAAGTATAAGATTACAACTATAGAATAAGTAAGCTCAAGTAATATAAAATGCTTTACAGGAGAAAAGTAAGAATGGAAAGGAAGAGTAAAAGAGAAGGTGTCCTAGGATTATGGGAATCATTATTGAGATCAATGGCCTATTGGCTAATATTTTGTTAGGTACATATATGACTTCAATAAACGAATAATGGAGTGACATCTGTATAAATATAAATAAAACATATTGATAAAAAAACCTGAATACATTTCTTGTAAGAAATTAAGAATAGGAGAAAGAATAGCTGTTAGAATGCAGAGCAATGTTAACCAAAGTTGAAGAGGGTTTGAGTAAGTTGACGAGGGTCTGAGTAAGTTGATAAGGCTTGGGAAGCAGGAAAAGGCGAGTTTGATGTGTGTGAGACAAATGTGCTGCCACTTTTAGCACAGAGAGCTTCTGATGGTGATTGAATGAAACGTGGGAAAATAAATAAACTTGATGTAGGATAAATGAATAAATAATTGAATGAGATATGAGCCGCAGAGACCTCCCACATTGGAAAGTGGACTACAGCAGATAATCCTCTCCTCTCCCAGGGCAGGGTGATTAAGTGGGGACGCGTGTGAAGAGTGCAGGTGGACCCAGGTGAGTTGTGAAAGAAAGAAGAAACAAAAATAATAAGGCACGCGTGCAAACAATCAAAATAATACTAAGTGAATAACAAATTAAACAATAAAGTGAAAGATAATCAACACACAAAATAATGGCAATATAGAACCAAACAAAATACACAAGCCATATTGCATAAAGTGAAGTGAAATATAAATATAATAAGTAATGGTGATTAAGGAGCTAATTAACACCGTCCGTGACATTTACATTGGTTGGGTGTGTGGATACCAGTAATAATTTTTGTTTTATTGAAATACAAAATAATTCTATTTTTCCGAAGTGCTGAACTTTAATACAGTCTAGAAAGATTAATATTTTTTGTCTTGGGCTATATTATTATTACCATAGTTTTTCTATTGTATAAGTATCTTGGAGTAGAGGCATAGGTGGGCATGTGGGCAGAGGAGTAGGAAGGCCGGTCAAGCAAATAAGCTTGCTAAGGTACGCAGCAGCAGCAAGCAGCCCCCACATCCAGCCAGCCAGCCAGTCTGGCTGGCAGTGACTGAGTGGTTGACAGACGGCAAGCAACGGAATGTACGTGCTCTGTGATGTCATAGCAGTCAGCTGAGAGAGGCTCGTGATGTCATCGCTGAGCTGGCTGGCTGGCTGGCTGGCTGGCGGACTGGCTGGCTCTGTGTGTGTGTGTGTTTGTGTGTGTGTCTGTTTTTCTGTTTGTCAGTCTGTCTGTCTGTCTCTCTCTCCCTCTCAATTCATTTGTATTGTCAAAAGCAATTGGACATACATACATTCATACATATATATATATATATATATATATATATATACATACATACATACATGCTAGAAAGTCATTACTATGTTATCTTAAAGGCTAACTAAGCAGAACATATATCATTATCGAACAGAGTTCATAGGTCTATACATGGTATTAGGGAACAGGCACGTAGGTCATTCTGTTTGACATTGTATACAAGAGAGAAAAACAGTTGTGAGAAAAGAATTTCTAACTTTCCTTCCACACATACATACATACATACATACATACATACATACATACATACATACAAACCAGAGGCATGCAAAAAAATATAAAGAGGAAGAAAATGTTGTATAGCACATACAAAAGGGATGGTGATGAAACAAAATACATAGAATATGTTGAGCTGCAAAGAGATCTTAAGAAAGGGATCAGGAAAGCAAAGAGGGAAATAGAAAGAAACATAGCTCTTGGAGCTACAACCAATGCAATGAGCTTTTTTCAAAATTACAACAGCAAGCGGTCAATTAAGGAGGAGGTGAAACAGATAAAGGGCAAAAATGGAGGTATCTTGGAAAACGAACAAGATGTGGCAAATATTCTAAATGAGTATTTCACAGAGGTTTGTACAAAAGAAAAAACAGATGACATGCCACAGGTTGACAATCAATCCAGTCAAACCCTAAGAGAGATCAGGATAAATGAGGAGGAGGTACTAAAGGGACTAGCAGAATTAAAATCAAACAAATCACCTGGGCCAGATGGGATATTTCCAACAGTACTTAAAGAAATGAGGGAAATTATGTATAGGCCGTTAACTCGATTATTTCAAATGACACTTAGAACAGGGGATGTTCCCACTGACTGGAAGACAGCAAATTTCATACCAATCCACAAGAAAGGGGACAAAACTGAGCCAGGAAATTACAGACCAATCAGTCTCACCTGCATCACCTGTAAAATGTTGGAAAAAATGATTAGACAGAAAATAGAGGAGCATCTCAATGAAAACCATATTCTTGGAGATAGTCAACATGGGTTTAGACGAGGCAGATCATGTCTTACTAACTTAATACATTTTTTTGAACATGCAACTGCAGCTGTAGATCACGTGAAAGCATATGATATGATATACTTAGATTTCCAAAAAGCTTTTGATAAGGTTCCACACCAAAGACTGATCCTCAAATTGGAAGCTGTAGGCATTCAGGGTCATGTAAGTAGATGGATTATGAACTGGTTGATGTATAGGAAACAGATTAGAGGAGTCACTTCTAACTGGAGTGAGGTTGTTAGTGGAGTTCCACAGGGATCAGTACTAGGGCCTTTGCTTTTTCTAATCTATATTAATGATCTGGACTCTGGGATACTTAGCAACCTTGTCAAATTTGCAGATGATACTAAAATAGGTGGCTTAGCAGATACAATCTTGGCAGCACATGCTATTCAGAGGAACTTAGATAAATTCAGTTGTGGGCTGACACCTGGCAAATGAAATTCAATGTGGACAAGTGCAAGGTAATACATGCAGTAAAACAAAAATGTCCACTATAATTACACTATGGGAGGTACAGATCTAGATGAAGTAATGCATGAGAAAGACCTAGGAATCTATGTGGATTCACTTTCTCCATCCAAACAATGTGGGGAAGCAATACAAAAGGCATACAGAATGCTAGGGTATATCGTCAAAAGTGTAGAATTTAAGTAATGTTAAGACTGTACAATGCGCTAGACCTCATCTGGAATACTGTGTACAGTTCTGGGCACCACACTTCAAGAAGGATATTGCTGCTTTAGAGACAGTTCAGAGGAGAGCAACCAGACTTATTCCAGGTCTGAAGGGAAAGTCCTACTCGGAGAGACTGAGGGAACTGAACCTTTTCACCCTGGAACAGAGGAGATTACGTGGGGACTTGATCCAAGTCTTCAAAATCATGAAAGGTTCCTCAAACCAGAGGAGCTTTTCCAGATCAGCAGGGACACACGCACCAGGGGACAACAAATGGAAATTGGGCTTCAAGGCATTCAAGATGGAAAGTGGTAGAAGCTGAAAGTTTGGGAACATTTAAAAATAGACTGGATAGGATCCATGGATCACTTAGATATTAATGGACACCAAACGAGCATGATGGGTCGAATGGCCTCCTCTCGTGTGTAAACTTTCTTATGTTCTTATGTTCTTATGTTCTTATGAATGTTCCCTAAGCATGTTTCAAATGTTCCCTAATTTATGTTACAAATGTGCCTTAGCACCTCTCTCTCTCTCTCTCTCTCTCTCTCTCTCTCTCTCTCTCTCTGTCTCAATTCAGTGCATTTGTATTGTCAAAGCAATTGGACATGCATACATACATACATACATATATATGGAAAATAAACAATATGTGTACATCTCTGCATTAATGGTGCCCTAACAGATGTACAAGTTACATGACAGACAGACAGACAGACACTCACACACACTTTCACACACACACACACACACACACTTTCACAGACAGACAGACAGACAGACAGACACACACACACACACACACACACACACTTGTATACCTGACACCTATAGAAGACTGGATAGGGAGATATAAATAGCAATGGGGAGACTCTTGTACTTGGTGTGGCTCTATCCATATAGTGGGGCCAGCAGCCACTTAGCAGGTGTAGCAATAGAAGCTCAGCCTGGGGAGACTGGATTTAGCATTTCCTCTCCATTTTGATAAGTATCCATAATCATTTCTGCAAAATACTTCTATGATACCTATGTATGTTTTTTACTTGTACTATATTATACTATCAAGTATCAGTGTACACATACAATGTGACCTGTTACATTAATACAGAGGCCACGGAAGGCCAGATCAGTAATAGCCACTGTCCCCTGATATTACACTTTTTTACAATCACTTTGGCACTCATTTCAGAACCTTGATGTCATTTTTCAAAACTCTAGACACAAAACTCACACCCGATGATCAAAATGCACATTTTTCAATTGCTTGGATACAATACACATCAACCTCAGATCATTTGTTCATTGAACTAAAATGATACAACTTAACGTCAAAGTATTACCATTTCAAAATGCAATTCACACATTACATCTGAGATCACTGTCTATTCATTTCATTACAAAGATCTAACTATCAATTGATACAGCTGCTCAAAATGATAAGTGACTGTTGCATTACTCTTAATTCATAGTTTTATGGAAACTGACGAACAGTATTCCATGTTTCGATCATGAAAGTTTCAGGATAATGAGATCCATTGACACCAATAACCGAGGAGCATGAACCAGTTGGACTACATTATCTATGGATGTAATATTTCATCATCATTCATCATCATGTAGCACTTTTCCACACCATGTTTTCAGTGTGGAAGGAAAGTTAGAAATTCTTTCTCTAATACCTGTTTTTCTCTCTTGTATACTTAAGAAAGATAAGGTCAAGCTAGAAGGTCAGGCCAGAAGGTAGTTTGATTTCTGCTTGTTATTTACGATGAGAATCTTGGAGACAATGTCAAACAGTATGATTGAAGTGCCTGCTCCCTAATCCATGTGTTGATCTATGAACTCTGTCCTATAATGATATAAATTCTGCTTAGCTAACTTTTAAGATAACATAGTAATGACTTTCTGATTATAACCAGCTCTTTGATTTTTGTGTATAAAAGCTCTGACTGTTAAAATGAAGGCAGAGCGACTTTGGGATCTTCTTGAGTCACTGTTCCTCTCCACGCTGCGTGTATTAAAGGCATTGCAACTAACGCTCCAACCTGGTTGAAGATGATTGTTCTTCCACATCAGATTTGACATTACTGTATGTATGCAGGCCCTTGTAATTGCTTTTCCAATACTGCCAACTGGTTATTGATGATTGATTTCACATTGTGGTACGAGTATCGAGTGAAATGAGTGCTATCCACCCCAGCAACACAGTGATAACATGGAGCCGGCAAGTCATCCAGGTCACAATAGAGGTCAAGCAGTGGGAGGAGGAAGACGTGGTGGTCAAAGGAATGGAAGGGGACAAGCACCCCTTCTGAGAGGTGGTCGTGGGCCTCGTCATAGAGGAGGGCTTAGGCCTCACCAGAGAGGCAGCCATGGGCCTCATTTGAGAGGTGTTGGGGGAACGTGGTAGAGGACAAGGCCACGGACCAGACAGCGGCAGCAACAGCAAATAGTGTCCAGTGAAATCCGAGAAATAGTTGTAGAACATGTTGTAAATCATGGCATGACCATGACTGAGGCAGCTACAATGATTCAATCAAACCTCAGAATCAACTCAGGATCAACTGTGGCCTCAATCATCAGAAATGTCCGTACTGAGAAGCGGCAAGTCTTCAGCATGCACTAAACATTAGGCTACTCTCAATTGTCAAATGACTGTATACTGCATACCAATGTGTAGCACAGAGTATAGTGTGCCTTTTGAAAGAAATGCAGACAGAGTGAAGCAGCTGATGACTGAGTATGTTCAGGTATGTTCAGTTTCAAGATGCCTCTTGTGAAAAATGGTTGTGAGAACCTGAACCTGAACACAGGGCTGATGGAAATTTAGAAGTACAGTAATCAATCCACTGCAGTTGACATTTTACTGTAGTTTTGTTCTTTTTTGTAGCTAATTATTGTTGCATGGATTCAAAGAAACCTATGGTGTGATTTGATTGTATTGCATCAATACATTTCAGATTTTGTTCAATGATTCCACTGTGTCTGTAGTATTCTCTCTACTAGTCCTTTTACAGTGATATATTTATGTGTAGTACCATAATGAAACATGTATCACATATTTTGTACTACAATATTTAATGATTGTACGAACAACTACACAGTGAAACTATCGGTATCTTCTGTGTTACTATGTTACTATGGTATTTCATGATAAATGAGTTATTTGAACCAACAAGTCTGCAATTGCTAGGTTTCTTTAAAGATATGAATGCACAATGCAATGTTTTGAACATTGGACAGCCTGTGTTACAAGTGATGACCGTTTTGAGTTTTGTGTCTAGAGTTTTGAAAAATGACATCAAGGTTCTGAAATTAGTGACAAAGTGATTGTAAAAAACTGTATATTCATCCTATTTAATGTGCTCTTTTAAAATGTACTTTTCTTTTTTATGTTGCCATTTCTGTTCTACCAATGTTTCAGTTGTTAGCCAAAGATTGACAGAGTACATCTCATTCACACAGGCCAGACAGCAAGGATTTCTTTTTGAAATTCAATTACAAATGCTGCATGAACTCATCAATACGATTAGAGCTCCTGAAAGCAATATAACTAACTCACTCTACAGCATCTCATTAGCAGTGAAAAGAAACCAAGAAAGTTGGGACAGTCGACTGTTTACCACTATGTAACATCACCTTTTCTTTTAATAACACTTATTAAGCACTTGGGCACTGAAGACACCACTTGGTTAAGTTTAGCAAGCGGGATTTTCCCCCATTCATCCATTATGCATTTCCTCAGCTGCGCAACTGCACAGGGCCTTCGTTGTCTTAATTTGCACTTCATAGTGCGCCACACATTCTCAATTCGGAGACAGGTCAGGACTGCAGGCAGGCCATGCTAGCACCCGCACTCTCTGCCTATGCAACCATGCGCTTGAAATCTGGGCAGAATGTGGTTTGGCGTTATCCTGCTGAAAAATGCAGGTACGTCCCTGGAAAAGACGATGTCTGGATGGCAGCATATGTTGCTCCAAAATGTGTACATCTCTTTCTGCAAAAATGGTGCCCTCACAGATGTGCGAGTTACATGACAGACACTCATACACAATGTCACACCCATACACACACAAACACACACTTTCACAGACAGACACACGCACACACACACACACACACACACACACACTTTTACAGACAGACAGACAGACACACACACTTTCACACACAATCACTTTCACAGACAGACACACACACACACTTTCACACAGAGACAGACACACACACACTTACATACATACATACATACATACATACATACAGTGAGGGAAAAAAGTATTTGATCCCCTGCTGATTTTGTACGTTTGCCCACTGACAAAGAAATGATCAGTCTATAATTTTAATGGTAGGTGTATTTTAGCAGTGAGAGACAGAATAACAACAAGAAAATCCAGAAAAACGCATTTCAAAAAAGTTATAAATTGATTTGCATGTTAATGAGGGAAATAAGTATTTGATCCCCTATCAATCAGCAAGATTTCTGGCTCCCAGGTGTCTTTCATACAGGTAACGAGCTGAGATTAGGAGCACTCTCTTAAAGGGAGTGCTCCTAATCTCAGCTCGTTACCTGTATAAAAGACACTTGTCCACAGAAGCAATCAATCAATCAGATTCCAAACTCTCCACCATGGCCAAAGAGCTGTCCAAGGATGTCAGGGACAAGATTGTAGACCTACACAAGGCTGGAATGGGCTACAAGACCATCACCAAGCAGCTTGGTGAGAAGGTGACAACAGTTGGTGCGATTATTCGCAAATGGAAGAAACACAAAATAACTGTCAGTCTCCCTCAGTCTGGGGCTCCATGCAAGATCTCACCTCGTGGAGTTTCAATGATCATGAGAACGGTGAGGAATCAGCCCAGAACTACATGGGAGGATCTTGTTAATGATCTCAAGGTAGCTGGGACCATAGTCACCAAGAAAACAATTGGTAACACACTACGCCATGAAGGACTGAAATCCTGCAGCGCCCCCGCAAGGTCCCCCTGCTCAAGAAAGCACATGTACAGGCCCGTCTGAAGTTTGCCAATGAACATCTGAATGATTCAGAGGAGAACTGGGTGAAAGTGGTCTCAGATGAGACCAAAATCAAGCTCTTTGCCATCAACTCAACTCGCCGTGTTTGGAGGAGGAGGAATGACCCCAAGAACACCATTCCCACCATCAAACATGGAGGTGGAAACATTATGCTTTGGGGCTGTTTTTCTGCTAAGGGGACAGGACAACTGCACCGCATCAAAGGGACGATGGACGGGGCCATGTACCGTCAAATCATGGGTGAGAACCCTAAGCCAGGGCATTGAAAATGGGTCAAATACTTATTTCCCTCATTAACATGCAAATCAATTTATAACTTTTTTGAAATGCATTTTTCTGGATTTTCTTGTTGTTATTCTGTCTCTCACTGCTAAAATACACCTACCATTAAAATTATAGACTGATCATTTCTTTGTCAGTGGGCAAACGTACAAAATCAGCAGGGGATCAATTACTTTTTTCCCCCACTGTACATACATATATATGGAAAAGAAACATTACAAGTATAAATCACAATAAGATGTAATAAAGTACAGATAAACAAAGTGTAATAAATTGTGATCTGTTTGAAAATGCAGGGACGTCACTGGAAAAGATGATGTCTGGATGGCAGCATATGTTGCTCCAAAATGTGTACATCTCTTCTGCAAAAATGGTGCCCTCACAGATGTGCGAGTTACATGACAGACAGACAGACAGACACTCACATACACTGTCACACCCACACACACACTTTCACACAGAGACAGGCACACACACGTACAGACACACACACTAACTTTCACACAGAGACAGACACACACACACACACACACACACACACACATACATACATACATATGGAAAAGAAACAATACTTTTATAAATCACAATAAGATGTAATAAAGTACAGAAAAACTAAATGTAAGAAAATGTGATCTTTAATACACACAAATATGTATGGCTGGTCGGATGCGTCTTGGACTCGGGTTCCTCTTCATTACGTATAACGCTTTTGCCTTTTGCTAAAGCTTTCCGTGGAGGGGATCGTGGGTGAGTTTGTACCATTCTTGGGGGGCTCTGCCTTGTTGGGGCGGAGCTGTGATCCAGGTGAACAGCAGATCGGGCATAGGTGGGCATGTGGGCAGAGGAGTAGGAAGGCCGGTCAAGCAAATAAGCTTGCTAAGGAACGCAGCAGCAGCAAGCAGCCCCCCCATCCAGCCAGCCAGCCAGTCTGGCTGGCAGTGACTGAGTGGTTGACAGACGGCAAGCAACGGAATGTACGTGCTCTGTGATGTCATAGCAGTCAGCTGAGAGAGGCTCGTGATGTCATCGCTGAGCTGGCTGGCTGGCTGGCTCTGTGTGTGTGTGTGTCTGTGTCTGTCTGTTTTTCTGTTTGTCAGTCTGTCTGTCTGTCTCTCTCTCTCTCTCTCTCTCTCTCTCTCCCTCTCAATTCAATTCATTTGTATTGTCAAAGCAATTGGACATACATACATACATACATACATATATGTAGCGTAAGGTACACTTATACATTTCAATTAAAGAAGTGAATTCATAGTATCACCTTATCACGAATCCTGGAGTCTTGTAGAACTCAATTTCTGTAATAATTGGACGCAGACACCAATTCCAAAGATATAAATTGTCAAATTTATTTAAAAACAAAGACTAAATGTAGCACTACACTAATTATACAAAAGGGAAAAACTAATTAAAATTCAACTCTAGATCAACAAATCAAAGACAAATCACTTCCGTGACCAAATCAAAGACCATGGGATCCCATAGGATAACACACAAATCGTTAAACAAAAAAGGTTATAAACACATTGACTACAATACCGGTTAGTAATTCTAGGAATCACTAAGAAACAGTTGAAAGTGCTAAATTGCAGTTTCAGAAGATGAAAAAAAAACTGTAACTGACGGGATATGTAGTACTTTATACTCGAGTGGTCTATGCGATTACACCCTGTTGGTGTTATTAAGAACGCCAAGTACCAGAATGCAGAGCGGGACTGTTTTTTGTGCCGTGACTTGTCGGGGGAAAAAGGCGCAGAAAAAACGGACGAGAAGGTGAAGGTAGTATGGCGGTGATGCACGCGTTGGTGAAGTGGGAAAGCGGGGTCGACAAAGACTCTTACAGCGTGATTCCCACTGCTTGCTTTCGCAATTTTGATTTATTCAGCATTGCTGATGATGACGAAGAGACGACTCGAAACTTCAGAGCAGAGTGGAGAGACACGAACAAACCTCCAAAAGGTGGATGGCCTGTCCATGAAGCGCAGATCATTATGACTGGTAACAATGTTTATTTAAAAAAAAAACATTAAAGTCTTTACATGCTATTTGATATATACAATCACAGTATATTTGAAATGAATGTTTAAGTTATTAATGTGTTGTACTTCTAATATACTCTTATAACATGGTAGGTGGTGGTGAGGGCGCTAAAAACTCGTCATACTTGACTGGCATTTGTAAGATCGATTTATTGTGTGTTGTGCTTTACAATAAAATCCCCCAAATCACAAAATAAATTAAACCAGATATAATTTAACTTCAGTTTTGATTCAGTGTTGGCTGTTCATCTTAATTTGTATGGTCAAAGCACAGTATTTTTATGACACATAAATATAATCCCCAAATATCTGTGGACATAATGCAGGGTTTTATTTATTTTATTTTTATTTTAGGAAAAGAAGGCGAACTAAGAAGAAAACTTAATGACCTAACAAAAATGCCCTGTCCTAAAATGAAGAGAGTACCTAAACCAAACAAAAAACTTCAAATTTCAGATGATAGTGACCTTGATGAACCACAGTTACCGGTGAGATAATTACTGCAAATATTAAATAAATGTATTGCAGGATTGTTTTTTTTTTAATCATATTCATATATATATATATTTTCATTTTAAACTCTTTTCCTCTCTGAATACAGCACAAAATAAGAAAGAAAACCGATGGAGCTTCAAGAATTAGATCCCGTCATATTCTACAGACATTTAAAGAGTCCAGTGAAGTTGAGCTACAGCAAAAAGTTAAGCAGCTCGAAAAGGAAAACACAAGACTTAAAAATGAAAACCAATGTCTTCGAAACCGTATGGTTGATGGTAAGTTTTTTTATTTATAGCAAATAATTCCTTACCTTGATAAATGTTATTCTTCAGTAATTTAGATTCCAGAGTAATGTATTATAGTTGATCATACTGAAGTAATCTAGAACCACAATACAGACTCTTAATGTGCACTGTCTAATAGTTTAATAATACTGATTATTAAATAAAGTTTTTCAACATAACTTCATAATCCTACATTAATGACTATATGCATTACATTAGACCTGGTTATTCTTGTATTTTATCTTTTTTATTTTTTTCGTAGCTAATGTTAATGACCCACAAAAAGGTCAGTTTGCCAATAACATAGAGCAAGTCTCTCAAGTATAATTGCAGGCATTGATGGTTTTGTTTTCACTTTGTATTAAATATATTACTAGAAATGATTATCATTTAATACTAAGGTTTTTTTCTCCAGAGATTCCAGACCTTTTGGACAATCTGAAAAAAATTGTAACAAAAGCCACATTTATCAGCAATGAAGACAAAAGTGTGTCACCATCAAGTGGTTCTGACAGCCCCACAGCAAATTGTTCTGAATCTGACAAAGAATCACCAAAACAGGTATAACACTCTTGGTCTACAATATTACAAAGACAAGGTAAAAATATATATATTGAAAACAAATATTGGTTGTAAACAATCTAATGATGCTACATTATCAGTTATATTCATAGTTATAGTTGATAATAAGAATGTAATTGAATTATGGGTGTCACAGATTCACTGACTTTATTATGTCTGTAAATTAATAAACTTAGAATTGAGACATACTGTGGTCTTTAATAACACATTTCTGTAACAAAATCACAGCCTTACTGATAATGTATTCCACTTAACATAATATAAGAATAGTTTGGGGATAAGCTTGTTTTTTATTTACCATTGTCTTTTAGGTGGAAATATTCCCAGGCACTGGAGTTTACATTGACAAACTGTCCTGGATCCTTGCAGAGAGGTGCAGCACGAATACGTCATATGCAAGAACCCTGACGGTTGCTGTCTTTGACTTTCCAACATTATTAAAGAGCAATCTTCGTGGTGGTGGCAGCAAGAGAGATCCAACTTCGGAGAAAAAGACACCTCTGGATCGCTTAAAGGTGGAAGCCATATATGGTATGTAAATGCTGTTGTACAAAATTTCTAACTCTCCTTTTTAACTGTATAGAACACAAAGGGTTAGCATTTGAAATGTTCCTTTGGCCTTTGTTTTAGTTTCAGAGACTAGAGTTAATTTATTAATAAATAATAATACCTTACATGTAGCAGCTGGAAAGATCCCAAAGTGCTGTACAGACTCACTTCACCCACCACCCTCTGGGGTGCAGCCATTTTGTACCAGCAGATTACTACACAGCAGTAAAGGTGGAGTCATAACAAATTTGTTAGACCTGATTGAGGGAAGCCTGACTTAGAATTCAGCCACGTCACTCTTTCAACAACACCTTGTAAATCACCTTGGATTAATGCTTCAGACATATTAATACATAATAATAATGAATAGTGCCATGGGATCCTTGACAATATAAACTTTCATGTCTCATTTAAATTTGACTTTTGAGCAAATACTTCACATTTCAGTCCAGTTGTGCCACATCAATGTAATGCTTAAGCAAGGTATTAATGGAGAAAAGTCTGCCTTTGCATAGCTGCTTCGCCAAGTACAGATTTTACTATGAACTAGTGTAAGACAAGTTTAAGAGCATACACCAAAACGTTTAAATACACCCACACACAAAAATGTTGATTTACTGTGGCAATATGTAACTAATGAACCCTTCTCAAAGATATGTGGTATGTTTATTAAAAGATTTTTATATATCTATGTGCAAGTCATTAAATCTATGTGATACATGTTTTTTAGGGGCTACCTTGAAAAAATTGCCCAGTACCCCAAAGAGTGTAATTGGTGGTGCAATTAACAGCAAGATAAATGAACTACGACACAGAATGAAACCAGAGTGAAGATTTGAAGAACCAGATCTGTACTTTTTGTTTTGTTTTCAACAGGGTTGGGGTCAATTCCAATTCAATTTTTAATTCCCTTTTCAATTCAATTCCAATAAAGAATATTCTGTGAATGCAAAAAGTAATTGCAATTTTGAATTGATTTGTAGGAGGAATTGGAATTGAAAAACAGGAATTGACCCCAACCATGGTTTTCAGTGAGTGTTGTACAAATTGATAGGTCAGGGTTTCTGTAAAAACTTAATAGAGGCCAGCAGGCATGCACGATCTGGGAAAAACTGCTCCACTAAAACAGACCTCTTTCCCTTCGTTTTCTCTAAAAACCTCCTGATATCCTTCACTGCAGCTCTGACTCACCGAGGACGAGGAGGCGAGAGAGGAATCCGTGAAGCCGCCCTCACTGTCACTCCGAGCCCGAGGCGTCCCCGGTGGCTGCCGCGATGCTCCAGCGTGTAGCCGGACCTTTCCCCACCAAGCCGCTCGCTACCCCAGCTTCACTACTGTGCCACCACTTCTTTTACTGACACTATTTACCAACACCGTCCGTGCTCCCTCCCAGCACCTTCTTAGTGCGTTTTTTCCACCCGGCGCCTCGGCTTGTACCGCCGAGCCTGGCCCTGCCTCCTCCTCGGCTACACCCTGTGTGTCTGTCCGCCCGTCTGCTGGCTGCTGAGGTTGTTCCTCGTCACTAACCAGCGCCCCGTGCACCGCCTCAACACCATCTCCCCCCGGCGTCTCGGTCGTCACTATCCCCCGCTGCCTCGACCCCGTCCCCCAGCTGTGCGTCATCGCCTCCGGGCAGCTCTTCCCCCGTCACGGCATCAGTGGTACCATCGGTCCGACCGGCGACTGTCTCCTCCGCCGGGGCTCGATCTCTGTCTGCCCGCTGCATCTGTGGCTGCGGGCCGGTGTCTCTATTCCTCCCCGCGTCGCCCCGCTCCTCCTCCCGCTCCCTGTCCTGCTCGGGACAGTTCCTCACGACATTCCCCTCGCTCCCACACCTGAAACACTTCATGGACTCTGAAGTAGCGAACACGACGTAGTCGGTATTGTCGATCTTAAATTTAAAAATGACATTAAGATCCTCATTGATGTTATTGAGGATCATATACAGCTGCCTTCGGAAGGACATGACGTGTTTCAGTTGCGGGGCTTTGCAGCCCAGCGGGACCCTCTTAATGCCGGACATCAGCTGCCCGAGCCGGTGCGGATGAACGGAGGGACGTTAGACAGCGTTACCTTCCGGGCAGGAGCAGCGAGCGGCAACACCGGGGTGAAAGTGTCGTCTAACACTGTGCCATTAGCCACTAGCTGATTGAGCAGATCAGTGGTTTTTAAGAAGATAACAATGGCAGCAGACTTGATATTTTCACACCCTGCTACCTCCCCAACCGCTAACACACACTGCTCTAGGGGGCAGAACTGCACCGGAGCGATCTTGACTCCATGGCGTCGGGTCAGTTTTTCAAAAGACGCATTCAGGGGGTCCGACCCCCCGACCCGGGAAGAACTACCGGTACTCCCCCCTCCCCTCCCCTGTTCCCCCACAATAAGAAAAGCACTGAAAACAGAAGACAAAATAAACAAACTGAAAAAAGTAAAGCAACAAAAAAACGCAGCCAAAGGACAGAGCTCTCAGCAGCACTCCCGCTCACTGCAGACCCCTCCCACACACTCCCAGCTGAGAGAGAGAGAGAGTTAGTGTCTGTCTCTCTCTCTCTCTCTGTAGATGCATCATAGGGAACATATGTAACAATCTCTCTTTTTGTTTACCAAAAATGAGAATGAACGTATTTCAAGTGGGTGTTGCCTTGGTTGGAAACGTTTTAAGATTATTTATGAAGTGTAAAGTGGATTTGTCTCAGTTCTCCGTAGTTTTCAATGTATGTGCCATTCAGTAGCGTTCATGTTACAGATGTGCCCTATGCAGTGGTAGGGTCAATAAAATGTCAGTAAAACTTTATTTTAGCAATTATGGAGGGGAAGAACTGCAAATAGCGGGTCCCCACTAATTATCTAACTTACCAACAACGTTTAAAATTAGGTCTTGCGAAGCTGCCAAATAATGCTGTATAATCGTATGTGTCTTCATACACCGGCTGCTATAGTCTGATAGCTTTGATTATATATATATATATATATATATATATATATATATATATATTTTCTCGTGAACCACAAATGTTATTTGCTTGATTTTTACAGAGTATGTTATAAATACCATTCTTATGAAGCCTGACAAATTGTATGCTGTAATTATGAATATTTTCAAATCATTTGTTTGTTTTTCCTAACATGTTACAAATGTTCCCTATGTGAAAGATGCATTATATCTTAATAACGTCTAAACAATTAAAGATATACAGATTATTATTTTTGGTAAAGTTATAATACATTGCTATTAACTATGTGTGTCAGTAAAAGTTTAAATTTCCTAAAGGATTTTTATTGATCTTGCAAAATAAGTGTTTAGGGAACATTTGTAACATAGAGGTGGGTTAGCCACCGAGTAAGGGCAGCGGCTCCGGCTCCAGCACCGGCACCATGTCGCTGGAAAAGCGCTAAGTGAGCTCACAGTGAGCTCAGTGTAATGTCTGCTCTGGTGAGCTCACAGTGTGACCTAGTCGTGAGTTCACGTCTTCACTGGGTAGTCCTTGACAACTTAATTGACTCAAATCTTGGGCTTAATTGGTCAAAATGACCATTGGTTGAAGGTACTCAGGGACTGATGTGTAGAGAGACTTATTAAACCTGCAGGATTGTGGTTTTCCCAGATCAGAATTAACCAGATCACCACAAAGGAACATGGTATGTGCTATTGCAACACAGATTACACAAATACATTGAAATCCAAGTTTGCAGTGGTCCTTGGGCCATTGTGTGGTGATCCAGATCACTTCAGCAGGAATTTTGCAGTGGTCTGGACTACAACTCTCTCTCTCTCTCTCTCTCTCTCTCTCTCTCTCTCTCAATTCAGTGCATTTGAATTGTCAAAGCAATTGGACATGCATACATACATACATACATATACACTCACCTAAAGGATTATTAGGAACACCTGTTCAATTTCTCATTAATGCAATTATCTAACCAACCAATCACATGGCAGTTGCTTCAATGCATTTAGGGGTGTGGTCCTGGTCAAGACAATCTCCTGAACTCCAAACTGAATGTCTGAATGGGAATGAAAGGTGATTTAAGCAATTTTGAGCGTGGCATGGTTGTTGGTGCCAGACGGGCCGCTCTGAATATTTCACAATCTGCTCAGTTACTGGGATTTTCACGCACAACCATTTCTAGGGTTTACAAAGAATGGTGTGAAAAGGGAAAAACATCCAGTATGCGGCAGTCTTGTGGGCGAAAATGCCTTGTTGATGCTAGAGCTCAGAGGAGAATGGGCCGACTCGATTCAAGCTGATAGAAGAGCAACTTTGACTGAAATAACCACTCGCTACAACCGAGGTATGCAGCAAAGCATTTGTGATGCCACAACACGTACAACCTTGAGGCGGATGGGCTACAACAGCAGAAGACCCCACTGGGTACCACTCATCTCCACTACAAATAGGAAAAAGAGGCTACAATTTGCACAAGCTCACCAAAATTGGACAGTTGAAGTCTGGAAAAATGTTGCCTGGTCTGATGAGTCTCGATTTCAGATTCAGAATTTGGCGTAAACAGAATGAGAACATGGATCCATCATGCCTTGTTACCACTGTGCAGGCTGGTGGTGGTGGTGTAATGGTGTGGGGGATGTTTTCTTGGCACACTTTAGGCCCCTTAGTGCCAATTGGGCATCGTTTAAATGCCACGGCCCGTTGTTTCTGACCATGTCCATCCCTTTATGACCACCATGTACCCATCCTCTGATGGCTACTTCCAGCAGGATAATGTACCATGTCACAAAGGTCGAATCATTTCAAATTGGTTTCTTGAACATGACAATGAGTTCACTGTACTAAACTGGCCCCCACAGTCACCAGATCTCAACCCAATAGAGCATCTTTGGGATGTGGTGTGTAACGTTATGTTGGGTGTATTTGGATAAGAGTATTTGGGCTCTGAGCTGAAGCACGGATCTAAAGAAGACCTCTCCCCCCCAAAGTTATCAGATTTCCTTAGCTCATCAGCTTGGAACTGGTTTGCATCAAAGTGACAGTTTTGGGGAGGATGGCACCGAGAAGAGGCCAAATAGTTTGTTATTCTGCTATGAGATGTCTGGAGAAAGGGGCCTGTGGGTGATAAAAACTCTTTGAAGTGGATGAGAGCCGAAATCCCGACATAGAGCTACGAACCCAGGTCAACCGGCATTTCCAAAAGATGGCATGGATTGACATCAGTCATAAATCCAAAGTCACAAAAGATTAAGTCTGTTTTAGTTACTTGTGATAAATTGTTGATATCCTAAGCGTTGGCATTAGAGTCATTAGGTGATTAATCGAGTACTGTTCTGTTGGGTTGTTACTGAATAGCCAAAACAATGATTACCCAAATGTCCCCATGTGAAGCATTGATTGTTAAGGTGCCAGGAACAGAGATTCCTGAATTCCTTGGACGCCTAGGCAGTTTGGACTTTGAAGTAGAGTCGCGTCGAACTCAGTTGGTAAACGACACTACGACGCAACTCGAAAAAGAGTCGATAGAGGTGATGAAAGTTATGGCTAGCTTAGCACTTGCGAGCTCAAGGGTAGTGAACTGGATCATAAGCAAGTTTGAAAAACTGAAAAAGCTAGGAGAAAAGTATGCTAAAGCGAAAGAAGAAAGAGCCAAACGGCATGGAATGGTTTTAGAATTTGAAGGAAAGCTAGATACTTGTGGAAAACAAGTCATTGTGTTGAATGCTGAAAAAGAGGACTTAATTGAACAGAGAGAGCAATTAGGAAATGATTTAAGACAATGTCAAGTTGAATTGGAAACAACTCTGATCCAAGTAAAAGGTCTGCAAAATGACAGATGTAAAGCGGTTGAAAATGAAAGGATAGTTTTGAAGGACCGGGATGTTTTGGAAATGCGTCTTTGCAAAACAGTCAGGGAGAAAGATTTGGGCACTGTAAAAATGGAGATACTCGAAGGCGAGGTCATACATTTAAAAAGGGACAGTGAAGAAATGAGGAGAGTAAATCAGGTGCTTAGGGGAGAACTCAAATCAACTGAAGTTGAAAATGAGCGTCTCAAGCAACAAATAGGGGCCCTGAAAGCTGCCTCTTGGTGGGCTGCAAAGCTGACACCTGACAGCATAAAGGAACAGCCGGAACCGGCCAATGCACGGAGTCGCACACCGTCTCCACATTTAGGCCCCGGGTTGCCTCGTCCTGATCGTACCCCTCCCTGTAGTCTTTCTCCACCCAGGGTAAGAAGCTCGTCGCACAGACGAACTTCCTCTCCCGAGAGTCCAGACCGAAAGGTTAACATGCGCCAGTTGAGAGAACTGGCTAAAGATTGTGAAACCTTTAACCCAGCAGACAAGGAAGGAAATGTGGAAGCGTATATTAAGGACATTAAGTATGCTTTGAGTTTCTATCCTGAGGCTACGGAGAAGGAAAAGGTTCTCCTAATCCGCAAAACTACCTCTCGCCAAGTCCATTCTTGGATGGAGAGGCAAGGGTCCATGGTCTGCAATAGGTTTCAACGCTTGTGCAGAGCATTAGTTAGGGACTATTCCAGGTTCATTGATCCAGTGGCAGCAGTGACTGCCGCACACCAGATCAAACAGGGTAAGCATGAGTCCCCCCGTGATTACTATGAAAAGCTTAGGAAAACCTATTTTGCGGGTCAAGATCGACCCGGGGCCGAGGAAGAGGTGAGCTTTAAAGGGTTGTTTGTTGCTAATTTGTTCCCAACGATTAAGGAAATGATCATATTACATGCAGACGCAACGTATATGAACATAGCTGAAATTCGAAAAAATGGCACAGAAAGCTTGGGAAAGCAAGTACAATAGCACTTCTGATCGTAAAGATTCAAGCACCCAAGTACTGGCAAGGCGCTCTGAGAGCCCTATTTCTCCACTGGAGTTAGAGGGGACAGAGATTCAAAGAAGGAAAGAACCTCCCAAGGATGGAATCCAAGACACCCAGGCTTACAATAAAAAAAAGAAATCTGCTCCTAGCCTAGGTGGGTTAACTCAGTCTCTGAGCAATGTTGCAGTTTCTGAGCTACTGCTACGCTTAGCTCTGCTCCCTTTGCCCCCTCTTCCCAAACTGGAAGTTAGTAGCCAGGGTAAAGGGCCGGACTCGCCACCTAAGGAATGACTAGCTCTGGAACCGCCCCCTGTCCCCGCCTCTGTGTTTTTGATTGGATGTGAGGAACAGCAGGGGGGTTTCTCTGACACATCAGCCCACTGGGACCTCCCAGTGGGGGAAGTTGCCTGCAGGCAAGCTGAACCTTTGGTGATGTTACTGGGTGATCTGACACAGAGAGGCAGAGCCAAGCAAGTTTACATAGAAGTGACCATTGAGAATGTGTGGGAGTGAGGAGCCTTGTTGGACACTGGGGCTGAAATTTGTTTAATGTCTGCCACCACAATGGGCAACCTGAAACAAATTATGGAAACCTCAGACCAACGACTGAAAGTGGAAGCTTGTAGTGTGAACATTACAAGTTACACAGAGACTAAGGCACAGCTCACTCAAAAGGCATTGTTAGAGTTCACCTTTGGGAAGATTAAGTTGGTTCATCCAGTTTATATTTCCAAATTTGAAACAGAGAAGTTGATCATTGGTCAGGATCTATTGAACAGGTTGTGGGCTCAAGTTGAATCACCAAAGCCGGTGGAATTGAATGACAGATATGATACAGCCACCAAGGTACAACTTCCCAATGAGACCATTTTTTGTGCATGTCCCTAAAGGGGGCACCGGCTTACCATGTAAGCCAACCATTCGAACCCAGGTCCCTACCAACTATTATAGACATAGTGAAGGTCAGGTGCCTGAATAACACCTGAATTCCCAGTCACCTCCCTCTGTTAATCAACTTCCACCTATTGGTTACCGTCAGTAACCATACTCAATACTGAGTAATACCAATTGTTTTTTTGTTTTAATGTACTTGTGTTATAATATGTAACCTGTATATGTGCTAGTATAGGATTGTCAA
This sequence comes from Amia ocellicauda, assembly GCF_036373705.1. Taxonomy (NCBI): domain Eukaryota; kingdom Metazoa; phylum Chordata; class Actinopteri; order Amiiformes; family Amiidae; genus Amia; species Amia ocellicauda. Next base: position 39,683 of record NW_027102686.1, read on the forward strand.
TTTGATTGGAATACATTCTGCTTAAATAATGAACTATTAGTTTGTTTTCTTTGATTTCTCGGGGTCATGAATGGTGAAGTCCACTGTTGAATTCTGTTACATAACTTTGAGATAAATGCTTATCGTCTTATTTTGTCTTGAAGGGGATAACGTCCTAGTCGACCTCAGTCCCATTCAAGAAAGGGGGTATGTAGCGTTATGTTGGGTGTATTTGGATAAGAGTATTTGGGCTCTGAGCTGAAGCACGGATCTAAAGAAGACCTCTCCCCCCCAAAGTTATCAGATTTCCTTAGCTCATCAGCTTGGAACTGGTTTGCATCAAAGTGACAGTTTTGGGGAGGATGGCACCGAGAAGAGGCCAAATAGTTTGTTATTCTGCTATGAGATGTCTGGAGAAAGGGGCCTGTAGGTGATAAAAACTCTTTGAAGTGGATGAGAGCCGAAATCCCGACATAGAGCTACGAACCCAGGCCAACCGGCATTTCCAAAAGATGGCATGGATTGACATCAGTCATAAATCAAGCCCCCCTCCAATAGGACACTGGGGGCTGAAACCGAAATCCAATCTCAAGAACTCAGGAACCAATCACCTATTGATCTGACAGACTATAAAGGACAAACACGGCCTTTCTTTCTCTCTCTCTCTCACCTGAACCAGTAACTCGCTGCCACAGCTCAACCTGTAGCTCTGTTGCCCGAACCGGAACCAGAAACCAACCAAGTCTTTGCCGGCAACAGAAGAGTTAAACTGGGAGAAGGAGATTGAGCCGTACAAAGAATTCTTTTAAAGGACTTTATTAAATAAAGAACTTTACAGACTGCGCTGCCCGCCTGTGCCCACCTGATCAGTGGAGTTTTACAGCTGGACAAATGACTAAGTCGACTGAATACGAAAGTGTCAGTCATTTAAATAGCTATTTGAGTTTTAAGAAACTTGACCCTTGGAACAAACAGGGCCCTGCTTTCCTCAAAGACTTTGTCTTCAAGTAACTACGGTGGAACCCTGCTTACAAAGAAGATTTTGTGCACAACCTTGGAGCCTTCAAACCAGTGGAAAATCTGTTTGGAAACGACTCTACTTTCGCGAAACCCCAACTTCCAGGTGCATCGACTGAGTGGAAGTTCTTGGACAAAGCCGAACCGGACTGCCTTTGTTCCAAACCACACGGACCTCGTGCCGTGTGCTGTTATCTGAGCCCGAAGGCAGAGAGGCCTCTCTGCGACGAAGTTCAGATAAGTTTAACAGTTTGGAGTTCATGATTCATGACATTTGAGAAATCAATTAGAAATGTTAATCTGTGATTCATAACTCTAGAATGTGTAATATCATTTAGTTTTCTTAAATATAAATGTGTGTTGCATTAAACTGTTTTGTTGATAATTTTAGAAATAAAATCTGTCAACGCCGAGAAATATCTTCTCATTCCTGTTTAACTGTTTAGTCTGAAATTGACACAAGTTAATAGACACCAGATTATAGGTGGCCCTGCCTATCCTTAATCATTGAATAATAATCAGTTAAGGGAAATTGTGGTAACAAGTAATGATAGGATCTTTCTCTCCACCTAAACGTTAATGAGACTGATATATATATAACGAGAAGTTACCTGACATAAATACTAACCTGCGTAGTTATTTAATGTCTGACTAATAATACTAACAAGAGACTCACCTTCATCTTACTAACTGGTATTGTAGTCAATGTGTTTATAACCTCTTTTGTTTAACGATTTGTGTTATCATATGCGATCCCATGGTCTTTGATTTGGTCACGGAAGTGATTTGTCTTTGATTTGTTGATATAGAGTTTTTAGTTTAGAATTAGTTTTTCCCTTTTGTATAATTAGTGTAGTGCTACATTTAGTCTTTGTTTTGAATAAATTTGACAATTTATATCTTTGGAATTGGTGTCTGCGTCCAATTATTACAGAAATTGAGTTCTACAAGATTCCAGGATTCGTGATAAGGTGATACTATAAATTCACTTCTTTAATTGAAATTTATAAGTGTACCTTACGCTACAGGTGGAACGGGAGCTTCGTGCCCTGGATGTGCATCCCACAAATCTCCATCAACTGCAAGATGCTATCCTATCAATATGGGCCAACATTTCTAAAGAATGCTTTCAGCACCTTGTTGAATCAATGCCACGTAGAATTAAGGCAGTTCTGAAGGCGAAAGGGGGTCAAACACAGTATTAGTATGGTGTTCCTAATAATCCTTTAGGTGAGTGTATATGGAAAAGGAACAATATGTGTACATCTCTGCATATGGTGCCCTAACAGATGTGCAAGTTACATGACAGACAGACACTCACACACACTTTCAAAGACAGACAGACAGACAGACACTCACACACACTTTCACACACTCACTTTCACAGACAGACAGACACAGACACAGACACACTCACTTTCACACAGAGACAGGCACATTTTCACACAGAGACAGACACACAAACACACACAAACAGACACAGACACACATACTTTGACAGACAGGCAGACAGACACATGCATATTATGGGTCTTTGTTGGGTAGTGAAATGGGTAGCATCAGTCGCAGTGTGGGTAATGTCAGGGAGCCAATCATAGTCCCCGTTATTTGCATATCGTGGCGCAAAGCATTCTGGGAAAAGCAACTAAACACGTTTAGTCATGTATTTGTCCATAGTTTACACATGAGATGAAAGAGACAGTATGACGTATTGAGCACCTGGGATTCCTCATGTGTATGTGAGGGGCAGAGGAACCGGATCCCAAGTGTGTGTCCCAGGTGCTATAGGTTTCAAAGCATGCAGGGGAATAGGCACCCCACCCTGACACGTATAGAAGACTGGATAGGGAGATATAAATAGCAATGGGGAGACTCTTGTACTTGGTGTGGCTCTATCCATATAGTGGGGCCAGCAGCCACTTAGCAGGTGCAGCAATAGAAGCTCAGCCTGGGGAGACTGGATTTAGCATTTCCTCTCCATTTTGATAAGTATCCATAATCATTTCTGCAAAATACTTCTATGATACCTATGTATGTTTTTTACTTGTACTATATTATACTATCAAGTATCAGTGTACACATACAATGTGACCTGTTACATTAATACAGAGGCCACGGAAGGCCAGATCACTAATAGCCACTGTCCCCTGATATTACACTTTTTTACAATCACTTTGGCACTCATTTCAGAACCTTGATGTCATTTTTCAAAACTCTAGACACTAAACTCACACCCGATGATCAAAATGCACATTTTTCAAAACTCTAACACTTTTTTACAATTGCTTGGATACAATACACATCAACCTCAGATCATTTGTTCATTGAACTAAAATGACACAACTTAACATCAAAGTATTACCATTTCAAAATGCAATTCACACATTACATCTGAGATCACTGTCTATTCATTTCATTACAAAGATCTAACTATCAATTGATACAGCTGCTCAAAATGATAAGTGACTGTTGCATTACTCTTAATGCATAGTTTTATGGAAACTGACAAACAGTATTCCATGTTTCGATCATGAAAGTTTCAGGATAATGAGATCCATTGACACCAATAACCGAGGAGCATGGTTTCTTAGGGTTACCATAGACTTGACTGTGTCTTCTTGTTTGTGAAGGAACACGACTGTGTTTTCCTGTCTGGGTTCCCGCAGGCTTAAGTGTGTTTGTAAACTGCAGCGTAGGTTTGACCTACTATTAGAAAAAAAAAAAAAAAGGAGCGCTAATTAATTGTTCAATATCTGATACGCCGGTGATAATATAAAATAACGTGTTTATAGTTTATAGAAGTTTATAGTGTTTATGGTAAATGAAGAAAAGTCATTAAGTTATATACAAGTTCTATAAATGCAAACATTGAAAAGCATGTTTGTTGTTATTCCTATATAGGATTTAGTATTATTTGTGTTTTCTTGTTTTTTGCTATGTTTTCTCCCCTGTCGTTTATTGTTATTTTGCGGGCTTGCACGCCTTGGTTGTTGTGTACAAAACGATACATAGAAAATGGGAAAACGTGTTACTGTGTGGGAACAGCTCTAGTAAGACGGGCGACCCGCCACTTAAAGGTACACATGTAAGGTACATGTATGATAACTATGGAGTGAAGCGGTGCGTTTGACTGGACAATAGGTGACAGAAAATTAAGGTTTCCAGAAGATGGGACTTTTGATTCAGATAGACTTGAGCACCTAAAAACGGTTTTGCAAAATAGGAATACAAAGCATTAAGAAATGAGAAACCAAAGCTAGCTATCTTAAAACATTTGTTAGAGAAAAGAAAGAAAAGACAACAGGCATAATTCAATCTGAATGCCCCGAAGACAAATTAAAAATATATATATATATGTTTTTCAGTATAAATGACAGTCCTCAAGATACTGAAGGAAAATTACTAGATAAGTAATAAATAAGGGTAGTTTGAGACACTGCAGGTCAATATAACATGCCAACCAAAACCATGGTATCTGAATTTACTATGGATATAAATTAATATGTGTCTCTTTGTATGTTTGTACGTTTTCAGTTTGCGCAAGGTAAATGTCCATATTTTGACTTTTTCATGTACTGTATAGTCCAGAATATGACTAAGAGAGTCATAAGTCACAAATAGTTACAAAATGATAGCTAAAAAACGCCAGTTAAATATGTTGTAATAACAGACCTACAAGAAAGTCAGCATTTAACTGTACACAGAATGCTATTGCAAACAGAAATAATAATACAAAATTAAGTTATTTAAATAGGTCTTACGAATACAGAAGTTAAAAGTAACATGTTAGAAATGGAATTAGAGCCAAATTTAGAAATAGGAATCCGAGGCAACCACAAACATTCGGTGAAGGTTTCTTACATATTGATAAATAGATAACCAGATACTCCAGGAAATTAACGATGTGCTCATTTGGAAGCTATGAGTTCCACAATGAAGAGTTTTTAAATCCCTAGTAATAGATCCCTAAATACAATGTGTAGGTAAGAAATTAACTATTGATCAGTTCAATCTGGATTCGGGAACAGTTCTTCTGAACCTGTACTGGTGTAGATTGGACTTCAATAGGAGGAAGTGACACAATAAAGACATGAGCCGCGCAGGAGGACAGTCTTAGTGCCCACTCAGGTTCTTAGTTGGGGAAATCATTGACTGGACACATTTTTTGAAAATGTGCTTTCCTGAAGTACCTGGACATCATTATTGAGATCAATGAAAAGGCTTATTTTCCAAAGATTAAATACATTCATTAACTACAATAATGTAGTGAAATGTATATAAATAGTAATAATACAAATCGATCAAATATAACTTGCATTTTCTTGTAAGAAATTAGGAATAGGAGAAAGAACAGCTGTTGGGATGCAGTGCGATGTTATCCAAAATTGAAAGCGGTTGAGAAAGGAGAGTTTGTTCTGTGTGAGACAAATGTACTGCCACGAGAGACTCTGATGGTGATTGACTGGAATATGAGGGAAAATAATGAAGTTACTACAGGTATAACTAAAGGTGTAACATAACTAATTTAATGAAACATAGTCATTGCAAGTTATAAAACTGTTTGGAAATAGTCCTTTCACAAACAGAAATACCCTATCAATTAGGAAGAGGGGGGCAGGGGGCAAGGGCCGTATGTGCTCCTCTGCTCCCCCTGTTCGCCTGAGCAGACAAGCAGCCTGAGATGAGAGAGAGAGAGAGAGAGAGAGAGAGAGAGAGAAGTCAGAGACAAGGCAGAGACTGTAAGTACGTGTAAGGGTTCATAACTTATTACAAACAGAGCAAGAGTGTAATGAATGGTAATTTACACTGCTTGTATTAATAATGATAATAATATTGATGTTGATACAGACGAATACGTCACATACTAGATGACAACCGCATAAAACTAATAATAATGAAAATAGGAATAATAGGAGTATGGAAATAATTTCAAATTATGGTTTATTGGTAAAAAATGAATTGAGAAACAAAGATTAATAACTGCCATCATTTACCCAACTACTATTAACTATGGTGTTGAAGGAGCTGCTGTAATAGTTATTGTAATGTTCTCAGGTATTTAAGTTAGATAAAAGGACAAAGATAAGCACATTGTTTTGAAACTTTGACAACTCCACACAAAAAGAGTATCTACACTAGGAAGTAAAGCTGATTCAATAAACACAGGAGATATGATGCTGCTGACGACAGCTGAGTGCTGTACTGAAATAATTTGATAAATGAGATAAATTGGAATCAAGATTATTATTATTTTGAATTGTCCCTTTACTAGAAACCTTATAGATTGTGCGAATGTCAACTAATGTGATAGAGATGCCTTTTATAAGGACGATCTCTGATGTTGTGTGAACCACACATTGTGTCTTCAGACTGATTTATTCCACATGGCAGATATGCATATTATGAATCGTGTCCTGAAGGAACCGATGTCTGACCCATATGGAGAAGATGCTGGTGTTCTTGTTGAGACACAGTAGGCCAAGGGCGCGGCTTTAAAGACAGCCTCACAGCAACTTGAACAGACCAATGCTGAGGTCCACTACGCTGAAGTGATGCTTGACTCAGTGGAGAAATAAGTTAAAATACTATAATTAAAGGTTTTCCAGATTATAGGAATCTACAATATATTGTGAAACTGCTCAGATGACGTCCGCAGTAGCACATATTCTTCTATTGATAGTTTAATTTATAATGTACTATTAGTGGAGATGTCACATTATTCAAATGAATAGAATGACAGCCATGAAGTCAGAATCAGTCCATTGCCCTTCACTTAAGATTTGTACAATGTATAATGTTTATAAATCAAAACGCAACAAATATATGTACAATACAGTTTACAAACTGAATTTGTAAAAAAGAATGTTTTGCTGACTTTTGTATTCTCTTTGAAGCAACAAAATGTATGTGTTATGTATGTCGTAACTAGGGTTTGACTTTTATGACCTGGGGCTGGATGAAATTTAATTTGAGATGCACTGTAAAAGCTCCAGGAAATTGCAACTGGCCACTGCACCTTCCATAAGAGAGCTCAAACATTTGCTAATGCATTGGTTGCCTCACAGGCACTCTTTCCCTGGTTTGCCCATGTGGCGCATGGTGTTGGCCACACGGGCAAAGGGGGGATGTGTGCATCAGTCTTTTAAATTGGTTTGCCCCAGGTTTTATAGTAACAGCTTAGCAATATTGTAGAACTTGCCACATTTGTCAAGCTCATAATCCTGCAATATGCAAATAGATTGTGTTCAAGAGCTTAAATGTTGTGGATATGAATATATACTTGTAATAATATATAGGTGTTCTAAATGGGTTGAAGCCTATCCCGTAGGAAGGCTGAAGTAGTAAAAGTAGCAAAAATACAGTTAAGGGATGTTATATGTAGATTTCGCATTCCAGGGAAATTTCCAGTGATAGGAACACTCACTTCACTGGGACAATAGTGCAGGAACTATGCAAAGCCCTGCGAGGTAAACAACATTTTCACTGCCCCATCAGGCTCAGTCAGCTGGAGCAGTGGAGAAACAAAATGGGATATTAAAGAATAAGCTGTCTAATATATGCAAACAAACAGGACTCAAACGTCCAGATCCCCTTCCTATAGTCCTAATGACAATGAAATCGTCAGCAAATTGAGAAAAACAGGTCTTTCTCCGTGTGAGATTATTATGGGATGACTTATGAGACTCTCCATCACTCCTCCATTGTCTGTAAGGGAAATGGACATCCACTTGATGGATGATGCTATGTTGTCTTTTTGTATGGGACTAACACGTGCTTTCGAAGCTGTCCATTCACAGATGAAAGCCGCCCAGACTGAACCATCCCAGCAGGTTTACCACCCCTTCCAGCAAGATGACTGTGTATATCAAAGCACACAAGAGAAAGTCCTTCCAACAGCCCAGGTGGACAGGGCCCTACCAGGTGCTCCTGACCACCCACACAGCTGTGAAGTGCCTAGGAACGACGACATGGATCCACTCCTCACACTGCAAACTTGCCAATCGAGGCGATCAGCACAACCCTGGTGGAGAACAGAGGGATAAAGGAATTGTTCTTCCACATCAGATTTGACATTACTGTATGTATGCAGGCCCTTGTAATTGCTTTTCCAATACTGCCAACTGGTTATTGATGATTGATTTCACATTGTGGTACGAGTATCGAGTGAAATGCGTGCTATCCACCTCAACAACACAGCGATAACATGGAGCCGGCAGGTGATCCAGGTCACAATAGAGGTCAAGCAGTGGGAGGAGGAAGACGTGGTGGTCAAAGGTGTAGCGTAAGGTACACTTATAAAATTCAATTAAAGAAGTGAATTTATAGTATCACCTTATCACGAATCCTGGAATCTTGTAGAACTCATTTTCTGTAATAATTGGATGCAGACACCAATTCCAAAGATATAAATTGTCAAATTTATTCAAAAACAAAGACTAAATGTAGCACTACACTAATTATACAAAAGGGAAAAACTAATTAAAATTCAACTCTAGATCAACAAATCAAAGACAAATCACTTCCGTGACCAAATCAAAGACCATGGGATCGCATATGATAACACACAAATCATTAAACAAAAAAGGTTATAAACACATTGACTACAATACCGGTTAGTAAGACGAAGGTGAGTCTCTCATTAGTATTGTTAGTCAGACATTCAATAACTACGCAGGTTAGTATTTATGTCAGGTAACTTCTCGTTATATATATATCAGTCTCATTAACGTTTAGGTGGAGAGAAAGATCCTATCATTACTTGTTACCACAATTTCCCTTAACTGATTATTATTCAATGATTAAGGATAGGCAGGGCCACCTATAATCTGGTGTCTATTAACTTGTGTCAATTTCAGACTAAACAGTTAAACAGGAATGAGAAGATATTTCTCGGCGTTGACAGATTTTATTTCTAAAATTATCAACAAAACAGTTGAATGCAACACACATTTATATTTAAGAAAACTAAATGATATTACACATTCTAGAGTTATGAATCACAGATTAACATTTCTAATTGATTTCTCAAATGTCATGAATAATGAACTCCAAACTGTTAAACTTATGTGAACTTCGTCGCAGAGAGGCCTCTCTGGCTTCGGGCTCAGATAACAGCACACGGCACGAGGTCCGTGTGGTTTGGAACAAAGGCAGTCCGGTTCGGCTTTGTCCAAGAACTTCCACTCAGTCGATGCACCTGGAAGTTGGGGTTTCGCGAATGTAGAGTCTTTTCCAAACAGATTTTCCACTGGTTTGAAGGCTCCAAGGTTGTGCACAAAATCTTCTTTGTAAGCAGGGTTCCACCGTAGTTACTTGAAGACAAAGTCTTTGAGGAAAGCAGGGCCCTGTTCGTTCCAAGGGTCAAGTTTCTTAAGACTCAAATAGCTATTTAAGTGACTGACACTTTCGTATTCAGTCGACTTAGTCAATTGTCCAGCTGTAAAACTCCACTGATCAGGTGGGTCTGTGAAGTTATTTATTTAATAAAGTCCTTTAAAATAATTCTTCGCTCAATCTCCTTCTCCCAGTTTAACTCTTCTGTTGCCGGCAAAGACTTGGTTGGTTTCTGATTCCGGTTCTGGCAACAGAGCTACAGGTTGAGCTGTGGCAGCGAGATTCTGGTTCAGGTGAGAGAGAGAGAGAGAGAAAGACTGTCCGCTGTTCCTTATAGTCTGTCAGATCAGTAGGTGATTGGTCCCTGAGTTCTTGAGATTGGATTTCGGTTTCAGCCCCCAGTGTCCTATTGGAGGGAGGCTTTATTTATGACTGATGTCAATCCATGCCATCTTTTGGAAATGCCGGTTGGCCTGGGTTCGTAGCTCTATGTCGGGATTTCGGCTCTCATCCACTTCAAAGAGTTTTTATCACCTACAGGCCCCTTTCTCCAGACATCTCATAGCAGAATTCCAAACTATTTGGCCTCTTCTCGGTGCCATCCTCCCCAAAACTGTCACTTTGATGCAAACCAGTTCCAAGCTGATGAGCTAAGGAAATCTGATAACTTTGGGGGGGGAGAGGTCTTCTTTAGATCAGTGCTTCAGCTCAGAGCCCAAATGCTCTTATCAAAATACACCCAAAATAACGCTACATATGTATGTATGTATGTATATATGTGTAGAAGGAAAATTAGAAATTATTTTCTTACACCTGTTTTTCTCTCTTGTATACTTAAGAAAGATACGGTCAAGCTAGAAGGTCAGCCCAGAAGATAGTTTGATTTCTGTTTGTTATTTACGATGAGAACCTTGGAGACATTGTCAAACGGTATGACCTACGTGCCTGTTCCCTAAAACCATGTGTTGACCTATGAACTCTGTTCTATAATGATATATGTTCTGCTTAGTTAGCCTTTAAGATAACATTGTAATGACTTTCTAGCATGTATGGATGTATGTATGTATGTATATATATATATATATATATATATATATGTATGTATGTATGTCCAATTGCTTTGACAATACAAATGAATTGAATTGAGAGGAAGAGAGAGAGAGAGAGAGAGACAGACAGACAGACAGACAGACAGCTCAGCGATGACATCACGAGCCTCTCTCAGCTGACTGCTATGACATCACAGAGCACGTACATTCCGTTGCTTGTCGTCTGTCAACCACTCAGTCACTGCTAGCCAGACTGTCCCTAAGACAAAGTGTACAATACTTCAATTATATCTCCTCCAGACAGATAAAGAATATTAAGAGCTACGATGAAGTTACCCAGGAGACGTAAAAAGCTTGCATCACCTGGTATTTCCTGGAGGTCACCCATCCAAGTACTGACCAGGCCCTGGCCCGTTTAGCTTCCGAGATCTGACGAGACGGGGTGCGTCCAGGACGGTGTAGCCGCAAGCCGAGAGGCCTGGCTGCATGATGTCTCTTAAAGGCTGGCGGGTATTGACGGAACTTCTAGCAAAAAAAAAAAAAAAAAAAAAAAAAAGAAAAACGGAGGCAAAAATATCAGTGCAGCAAATGGTGTTGAAAGTTGCCGGGTACGTGTACAATACTTCAATTATATCTCCTCCAGACAGAAAGAGAGTATTAAGAGCTACGATAAAGTTACCCAGGAGAAGTAAAAAGCTTGCAGCACCTGGTATTTCCAGGAGGTCACCCATCCAAGTACTGACCAGGCCCTGCCCCGTTTAGCTTCCGAGATCTGACAAGATCGGGCGCATTCAGGACGGTGTGGCCACAAGCCGAGACGCCTGGCTGCATGATGTCTCTTAAAGGTTGGTGGGTATTGACGGAACTTCCAGCAAAAAAAAAAAAGAAAAAAGAAAAATGGTGGGAAACATATCAGTGCAGCAAAGTGTGTTGAAAGTTGCCGGGTACGTGTACAATTCTTTAATTATATCTCCTCCAGACTGAAAGAGAGTATTAAGAGCTACGATGAAGTTACCCAGGGGACGTAAAAAGCTTGCAGCACCTGGTATTTCCAGGAGGTCACCCATTCAAGTACTGTCTAGGCCCTGCCCCATTTAGCTTCCGAGATCTGATGAGATCGGGCGCGTTCAGGACGGTGTGGCCGCAAGCCAAGAGGCCTGGCTGCATGATGTCTCTTAAAGGCTGGCGGGTATTGACGGAACTTCCAGCAAAAAAAAAAATAGAAAAATGGAGGGAAAAATATCAGTGCAGGAAAGGGTGTTGAAAGTAGCCGGGTACATGTACAATTCTTCAATTATATCTCCTCCAGACTGAAAGAGAGTATTAAGAGCTACAATGAAGTTACCCAGGAGACGAAAAAAGCTTGCAGCACCTGGTATTTCCAGGAGGTCACCCATCCAAGTACTGAACAGGCCCTGCCCCGTTTAGCTTCCGGGATCTGATGAGATCGGTCGCGCTCAGGACGGTGTGGTCGCAAGCAAGAGGCCTGGCTGCATGATGTCTCTTAAAGGCTGGAGGGTATTGACGGAACTTCCAGCAAAATAAAAAAGAAAAAAGAAAAATGGAGGGAAAAATATCACTGCAGCAAAGAGTGGTGAAAGTAGCCGGGTACGTGTACAATACTTCAATTATATCTCCTCCAGACAGAAAGAGAGTATTTAGAGCTACGATGAAGTTACCCAAGTGACGATAAAAGCTTGCAGCACCTGGTATTTCCAGGAGGTCACCCGTCCAAGTACTGACCAGGCCCTGCCCCGTTCAGCATCCGAGATCTGACAAGATCGGGCGCGTTCAGGACGGTGTGGCCGCAAGCCGAGAGGCCTGGCTGCATGATGTCTCTTAAAGGCTGGCGGGTATTGACGGAACTTCCAGCAAATAAAAAAAAAAAAAGAAAAAAAGAAAAACGGAGGGAAAAAAATCAGTGCCGCAAAGGGTGTTGAAAGTAGCCAGGTACGTGTACAATTCTTCAATTAAATCTCCTCCAGACAGAAAGAGAGTATTAAAAGCTACGACGAAGTTCCCCAGGTGACGAAAAAAGCTTGCAGCGCCTGGAATTTCCAGAAGGTCTCACATTCAAGTAATGACCAGGCCCTGCCCAGTTTAGCTTCCGAGAGCTGACGAGATGGGGCGCGTTCAGGACGGTGTGGCCGCAAGCCAAGACGCCTGGCTGCATGATGTCTCTTAAAGGTTGGCGTGTATTGACGGAACTTCCAGCAGAAAAAATAAATAATAATAAAAATAAAAAAATTGATGGAAAAATATCAGTGCAGCAAAGGGTGTTGACAGTCGCTGGGTACGTGTACAATACTTCAATTATATCTCCTCCAGACAGAAAGAGAGTATTAAGAGCTACGATAAAGTTACCCAGGAGACGTAAAAGCTTGCAGCACCAGGTATTTCCAGGAGGTCTCACATTCAAGTACTGACCAGGTCTTGCCCCGTTTAGCTTCCGAGATCTGATGAGATCGGGCGCGTTCAGGACGGTGTGGCCGCAAACCTAGAGGCCTGGCTGCATGATGTCTCTAAAAGGCTGGCGGGTAATGACGGAACATCCAAGAGAAAAAAATAAAAAAAAAAATAGAAAAATGGAGGGAAAAATATCAGTGCAGCAAAGGCTGTTGAAAGTAGCCGGGTACGTGTACAATTCTTCAATAATATCTCCTCCAGACTGAAAGAGAGTATTAAGAGCTACGATGAAGTTACCCAGGAGACGTAAAAAGCTTGCAGCACCTGGTATTTCCAGGAGGTCACCCAACCAAGTTCTGACCAGACCCTGCCCCGTTTAGCTTCCGAGATATGATGAGATCAGGCGTGTTCAGGACAGTGTGGCCGCAAGCCAAGAGACCTGGCTGCATGATGTCTCTTAAAGGCTGGCTAGTATTGACGGAACTTCCAGCAAAAAATAAAAAAAAAAAAATAGAAAAAGGGAGGGAAAAATATCAGTGCAGCAAAGGGTGTTGAAAGTAGCCGGGTACATGTACAATTCTTCAATTATATCTCCTCCAGACAGATAGAGAGTATTAAGAGCTACGATAAAGTTACCCAGGAGACGTAAAAACTTGCAGCACTAGGTATTTCCAGGCGGTCTCACATTCATGTACTAACCAGGTCCTGCCCCGTTTAGCTTCCGAGATCTGACGAGATCGGGCGCGTTCAGCATGGTGTGGCCGCAAGCCGAGATGCCTGGCTGCATGATGTCTCTTAAAGGCTGGCGGGTATTGACGGAACTGCCAGCAAAAAAAAAAAAGAAAAATAGAGGGAAATATACCAGTGCAGCAAAGGGTGTTGAAAGTAGCCGGGTACGTGTACAATTCTTCAATTATATCTCCTGGAGACAGAAAGAGAGTATTAAGAGCTACGATGCTGTTACCCAGGAGACGTAAAAAGCTTGCAGCACCTGGTATTTCCAGGAGGTCACACATCCATGTACTGACCAGGCCCTGCCCCGTTTAGCTTCCGAAATCTGATATGATCGGGCGCGTTCAGGACAGTGTGACTACAAGCCAAGAGACCTGGCTGCATGATGTCTCTTAAAGGCTGGCGGATATTGACGGAACTTCCTGCAAAAAAATAAAATAAAAAGAAAAATGGAGGGAAAAATATCAGTGCAGCAAAGGGTGTTGAAAGTAGCCTAGTACGTGTACAATTCTTCAATTATATCTCCTGGAGACAGAAAGAGAGTATTAAGAGCTACGATGAAGTTACCCAGGAGACGAAAAAGGCTTGCAGCACCTGGTATTTCTAGGAGGTCTCCCATCCAAGTACTGACCAGTCCCTGCCCCGTTTAGCTTCCGAGATCTGACGAGATCGGGCGCATTCAGGACGGTGTGGCCACAAGCCGAAAGGCCTGGCTGCATGATGTCTCTTAAAGGTTGGCGGGTATTGACGGAACTTCCAGCAAAAAGAAAAAAAAAAAAAAATAGAAAAATGGAGGGAAAAATATCAGTGCAGGAAAGGGTGTTGAAAGTAGCCGGGTACGTGTACAATTCTTCAATTATATCTCCTGCAGACAGAAAGAGAGTATTAAGAGCTACGATGAAGTTACCCAGGAGACGTAAACAGCTTGCAGCACCTGGTATTTCTAGCAGGACTCCCATCCAAGTACTGACCAGGCCCTGCCCCGTTTAGCTTCCGAGAGCTGACGAGATCGGGCGCATTCAGGACGGTGTGGCCACAAGCCGAGATGCCTGGCTGCATGATGTCTCTTAAAGGCTGTCGGGTATTGACGGAACTGCCAGCAAAAAAAAAAAAGAAAAATAGAGGGAAAAATACAAGTGCAGCAAAGGGTGTTGAAAGTAGCCGGGTACGTGTACAATTCTTCAATTTTATCTTCTCCAGACAGAAAGAGAATATTTAGAGCTACGATGAAGTTCCCCAGGAGACGTAAACAGCTTGCAGCACCTGGTATTTCTAGCAGGACTCCCATCCAAGTACTGACCAGGCCCTGCCCCGTTTAGCTTCCGAGAGCTGACGAGATCGGGCGCGTTCAGGATGGTGTGGCCGCAAGCCGAGATGCCTGGCTGCATGATGTCTCTTTAAGGCTGGCGGGTATTGACGGAACTTCCAGCAAAAAAAAAAAAGAAAAAAAGAAAAAAGAAAAATGGATGGAAAAATATCAGTGCAGCAAAGGGTGTTGACAGTAGCTGGATACGTGTACAATTCTTCAATTATATCTCCTGGAGACAGAAAGAGAGTATTAAGAGCTATGATGAAGTTACCCAGGAGACGTAAAAAGCTTGCAGCACCTGGTATTTCCAGGAGGTCTCACTTTCATGTACTGACCAGGCCCTGCCCCGTTTAGCTTCCGAGATCTGACGAGATCGGGCGCGTTCAGGATGGTGTGGCCGCAAGCCGAGATGCCTGGCTGCATGATGTCTCTTTAAGGCTGGCGGGTATTGACGGAACTGCCAGCAAAAAAAAAAAAGAAAAATAGAGGGAAATATACCAGTGCAGCAAAGGGTGTTGAAAGTAGCCGGGTACGTGTACAATTCTTCAATTATATCTCCTGGAGACAGAAAGAGAGTATTAAGAGCTACGATGAAGTTACCCAGGAGACGTAAAAAGCTTGCAGCACCTGGTATTTCTAGGAGGTCTCCCATCCAAGTACTGACCAGGCCCTGCCCCGTTTAGCTTCCGAGATCTGACGAGATCGGGCGCATTCAGGACGGTATGGCCACAAGCCGAAAGGCCTGGCTGCATAATGTCTCTTAAAGGTTGGCGGGTATTGACGGAACTTCCAGCAAAAAAAAAAAAAAAAAAAAATAGAAAAATGGAGGGAAAAATATCAGTGCAGGAAAGGGTGTTGAAAGTAGCCGGGTACGTGTACAATTCTTCAATTATATCTCCTGCAGACTGAAAGAGAGTATTAAGAGCTACGATAAAGTTACCCAGGAGACGTAAAAGCTTGCAGCACCTGGTATTTCCAGGAGGTCTCACATTCAAGTACTGACCAGGTCCTGCCCCGTTTAGCTTCCGAGATCTGACGATATCATGCGCATTCAGGACGGTGTGGCCGAAAGCCGAGAGGCCCGGCTGCATGATGTCTCTTTAAGGCTGGCGGGTATTGACGGAACTTCCAGCAAAAAAAAAAAGAAAAAAGAAAAATGGAGGGAAAAATATCAGTGCAGCAAAGGGTTTTGAAAGTAGCCGGGTACGTGTACAATTCTTCAATAATATCTCCTACAGACTGAAAGAGAGTATTAAGAGCTATGATGAAGTTACCCAGGAGACGTAAAAGGCTTGCAGCACCTGGTATTTCCAGGAGGTCACCCATCCAAGTACTGACCAGGCCCTGCCCCGTTAGCTTCCGAGATCTGATGAGATCGGGCGCGTTCAGGATGGTGTGGCCGCAAGCCGAGATGCCTGGCTGCATGATGTCTCTTTAAGGCTGGCGGGTATTGACGGAACTTCCAGCAAAAAAAAAAAAGAAAAAAAGAAAAAAGAAAAATATATGGAAAAATATCAGTGCAGCAAAGGGTGTTGACAGTAGCTGGATACGTGTACAATTCTTCAATTATATCTCCTGGAGACAGAAAGAGAGTATTAAGAGCTACGATGAAGTTACCCAGGAGACGTAAAAAGCTTGCAGCACCTGGTATTTCCAGGAGGTCTCACTTTCATGTACTGACCAGGCCCTGCCCCGTTTAGCTTCCGAGATCTGACGAGATCGGGCGCGTTCAGGATGGTGTGGCCGCAAGCCGAGATGCCTGGCTGCATGATGTCTCTTAAAGGCTGGCGGGTATTGACGGAACTTCTAGCAGAAAAAAAAAAAAAAAAAAATGGAAAATGGAGGGAAAAATATCAGTGCAGCAAAGGCTGTTGAAAGTAGCCGGGTACGTGTACAATACTTCAATTATATCTCCTCCAGACAGATAGAGAGTATTAAGAAATACGATGAAGTTTCCCAGGAGACGTAAAAAGCTTGCAGCACCAGGTATTTCCAGGAGGTCTCCCATCCAAGTACTGACGAGGCCCTGCCCCGTTTAGCTTCCGAGATCTGACGAGATCGGGCGTGTTCAGGACGGTGTGGCCACAAGCCAAGAGGCCGGGCTGCATGATGTCTCTTAAAGGCTGGCGGGTATTGACAGAACTTCCAGCAAAAAATAAAAAATAAATAAATAGAAAAATGGAGGGAAAAATATCAGTGCAGGAAAGGGTGTTGAAAGTAGCCGGGTACGTGTACAATTCTTCAATTATATCTCCTGGAGACAGAAAGAGAGTATTAAGAGCTACGATGAAGTTACCCAGGAGACGTAAAAGGCTTGCAGCACCTGGTATTTCTAGGAGGTCTCCCATCCAAGTAGTGACCAGGCCCTGCCCCGTTTAGCATCCGAGATCTGACGAGATCGGGCGCATTCAGGACGGTGTGGCCGCAAGCCAAGAGGCCTGGCTGCATGATGTCTCTTAAAGGTTGGCGGGTATTGACGGAACTTCCAGCAAAAAAAAAAAAAAATAAGAAAAATGGATGGAAAAATATCAGTGCAGCAAAGGGTGTTTACAGTAGCTGGGTACGTGTACAATACTTCAATTATATCTCCTCCAGACAGATAGAGAGTATTAAGAGCTACGATAAAGTTACCCAGGAGACGTAAAAGCTTGCAGCACCAGGTATTTCCAGGAGGTGTCACATTCATGTACTGACCAGGTCCTGCCCCGTTTACCTTCCAAGATCTGACGAGATCGGGCGAGTTCAGGATGGTGTGGCCGCAAGCCGAGATGCCTGGCTGCATGATGTCTCTTAAAGGTTGGCGGGTATTGACGGAACTTCCAGCAAAAAAAAAATATAAAAAAAGAAAAAAGAAAAATGGATGGAAAAATATCAGTGCAGCAAAGGGTGTTGACAGTAGCTGGATACGTGTACAATACTTCAATTATATCTCCTCCAGACAGAGAGAGAGTATTAAGTGCTACGATAAAGTTACCCAGGAGACGTAAAAGCTTGCAGCACTAGGTATTTCCAGGAGGTCTCACATTCATGTACTGACCAGGTCCTGCCCCGTTTAGCTTCCGAGATCTGACGAGATCGGGCGCGTTCAGGACGGTGTGGCCGCAAGCCAAGAGGCCTGGCTGCATGATGTCTCTTAAAAGGCTGGCGGGTATTGACGGAACTTCCAGCAAAAAAAAAAAAAAAAAAAATGGAAAATGGAGGGAAAAATATCAGTGCAGCAAAGGCTGTTGAAAGTAGCCGGGTACGTGTACAATACTTCAATTATATCTCCTCCAGACAGATAGAGAGTATTAAGAGCTACGATGAAGTTTCCCAGGAGACGTAAAAAGCTTGCAGCACCAGGTATTTCCAGGAGGTCTCCCATCCAAGTACTGACGAGGCCTTGCCTCGTTTAGCTTCCGAAATCTGACGAGATCGGGCGTGTTCAGGACGGTGTGGCCGCAAGCCAAGAGGCCGGGCTGCATGATGTCTCTTAAAGGTTTGGCGGGTATTGACGGAACTTCCAGCAAAAAATAAAAAATAAATAAATAGAAAAATGGAGGGAAAAATATCAGTGCAGGACAGGGTGTTGAAAGTAGCCGGGTACATGTACAATTCTTCAATTATATCTCCTCCAGACTGAATGAGAGTATTAAGAGCTACGCTGAAGTTACCCAGGAGATGTAAAAAGCTTTCAGCACCTGGTATTTCCAGGAGGTCACCCATCTAATTACTGACCAGGCCCTGCCCAGTTTTTCTTCCGAGATCTGACGAGATCTTGCGTCTTCAGGACGGTGTGGTCTCAAGCCAAGAGGCCTGGCTGCATGATGTCTCTTAAAGGCTGGAGGGTATTGATGGAACTTCCAGCAAAAAACAAAAGAAAAAAGAAAAATGGAGGGAAAAATATCAGTGCAGCAAAGCGTGTTGAAGGTAGCCGGGTACGTGTACAATTCTTCAATTATATCTCCTCCAGACAGATAGAGAGTATTATGAGCTACGATAAAGTTACCCAGGAGACGTAAAAGCTTGCAGCACCAGGTATTTCCAGGAGGTCTCACATTCAAGTACTGACCAGGTCCTGCCCCGTTTAGCTTCCGAGATCTGACGAGATCGGGCGCGTTCAGGACGGTGTGGCCGCAAGCCGAGATGTCTGGCTGCATGATGTCTCTTAAAGGCTGGCGGGTATTGACGGAATTTCCTGCAAAAAAAAAAAAAAAAAAAATAGAAAAATGGAGGGAAAAATATCAGTGCAGGAAAGGGTGTTGAAAGTAGCCGGGTACGTGTACAATTCTTCAATTATATCTCCTGGAGACAGAAAGAGAGTATTAAGAGCTACGATGAAGTTACCCAGGAGACGTAAAAGGCTTGCAGCACCTGGTATTTCTAGGAGGTCTCCCATCCAAGTACTGACCAGGCCCTGCCCCGTTTAGCTTCCGAGATCTGACGAGATTGGGCGCATTCAGGACGGTGTGGCCGCAAGCCAAGAGGCCTGGCTGCATGATGTCTCTTAATGGTTGGCGGGTATTGACGGAACTTCCAGCAAAAAAAAAAGAAAAAAAAGAAAAATGGATGGAAAAATATCAGTGCAGCAAAGGGTGTTGACAGTAGCTGGGTACGTGTACAATTCTTCAATTATATCTCCTCCAGACAGAAAGAGAGAATTAAGAGCTACGATAAAGTTACCCAGGAGACGTAAAAGCTTGCAGCACCAGGTATTTCCAGGAGGTCTCCCATCCAAGTACTGACCAGGTCCTGCCCCGTTTAGCTTCCGAGATCTTACAAGATCGGGCACGTTCAGGACGGTGTGGCCGCAAGCCAAGAGGCCTGGCTGCATGATGTCTCTTAAAGGTTGGCGGGTATTGACGGAACTTCCAGCAAAAAAAAAAAAAAAGAAAAATGGATGGAAAAATATCAGTGCAGCAAAGGGTGTTGACAGTAGCTGGATACGTGTACAATACTTCAATTATATCTCCTCCAGACAGATAGAGAGTATTAAGAGCTACGATAAAGTTACCCAGGAGACGTAAAAGCTTGCAGCACTAGGTATTTCCAGGAGGTCTCACTTTCATGTACTGACCAGGTCCTGCCCCGTTTAGCTTCCGAGATCTGACGAGATCGGGCGCGTTCAGGATGGTGTGGCCGCAAGCCGAAATGCCTGGCTGCATGATGTCTCTTAAAGGCTGGCGGGTATTGACGGAACTGCCAGCAAAAAAAAAAATAGAAAAATAGAGGGAAATATACCAGTGCAGCAAAGGGTGTTGAAAGTAGACGGGTACGTGTACAATTCTTCAATTATATCTCCTGGAGACAGAAAGAGAGTATTAAGAGCTACGATGAAGTTACCCAGGAGACGAAAAAAGCTTGCAGCACCTGGTATTTCTAGGAGGTCTCCCATCCAAGTACTGACCAGGCCCTGCCCCGTTTAGCTTCCGAGATCTGACGAGATCCGGCGCGTTCAGGATGGTGTGGCCGCAAGCCAAGATGCCTGGCTGCATGATGTCTCTTAAAGGCTGGCGGGTATTGACGGAACTGCCAGCAAAAAAAAAAAGAAAAATAGAGGGAAATATACCAGTGCAGCAAAGGGTGTTGAAAGTAGCCGGGTACGTGTACAATTCTTCAATTATATCTCCTGGAGACAGAAAGAGAGTATTAAGAGCTACGATGAAGTTACCCAGGAGACGTAAAAAGCTTGCAGCACCTGGTATTTCCAGGAGGTCTCACATTCAAGTACTGACCAGGCCCTGCCCCGTTTAGCTTCCGAGATCTGACGAGATCGGGCGCGTTCAGGATGGTGTGGCCGCAAGCCGAGATGTCTGTCTGCATGATGTCTCTTAAAGGCTGGCGGGAATTGACGGAATTTCCAGCAAAAAAAAAAAAAAAAAAAAATAGAAAAATGGAGGGAAAAATATCAGTGCAGGAAAGGGTGTTGAAAGTAGCCGGGTACGTGTACAATTCTTCAATTATGTCTTCTCCAGACAGAAAGAGAGTATTAAGAGCTACGATGAAGTTCCCCAGGAGACGTAAAAAGCTGGCAGCACCTGGTATTTCCAGGAGGTCACCCATCCAAGTACTGACCAGGACCTGCCCCGTTTTGCTTTCGAGATCTGACGAGATCGGGCGCGTTCAGGCCGGTGTGGCCTCAAGCCAAGAGGCCTGGCTGCATGATGTCTCTTAAAGGCTGGAGGGTATTGACGGAACTTCCAGCAAAATAAAAAAGAAAAAAGAAAAATGGAGGGAAAAATATCAGTGCAGCAAAGGGTGTTGAAAGTAGCCGGGTACGTGTAGAATTCTTCAATAATATCTCCTCCAGACTGAAAGAGAGTACTAAGAGCTACGATGAAGTTACCCAGGAGACGAAAAAGCTTGCTGAACCTGGTATTTCCAGGAGGTCACCCATCCAAGTACTGACCAGGCCCTGCCCCGTTTAGCTTCCGAGATCTGACGAGATCGGGCGCGTTCAGGACGGTGTGGCTGCAAGCCGAAAAGCCTGGCTGCATGATGTCTCTTAAAGGCTGGTGGGTATTGACGGAACTTCCAGCAAAAAAAAAAAAAATAGAAAAAAAAATGGAGGGAAAAATATCAGTGCAGCAAAGGGTGTTGAAAGTAGCCGGGTATGTGTACAATTCTTCAATTATATCTCCTCCAGACAGAAAGAGAGTATTTAGAGCTACGATAAAGTTACCCAGGAGACGAAATAACTTGCAGCACCTGATATCTCCAGGAGGTCACCCATCCAAGTACTGACGAACCCTTGCCCCGTTTAGCTTCCGAGATCTGATGAGATTGGGCGCGTTCAGGACGGTGTGGCCGCAAGCCAAGAGGCCTGGCTGCATGATGTCTCTTAAAGGCTGACGGGTATTGACGGAACTTCCAGCAAAAAAAAAATGGATAAAGAAAAATGGAGGGAAAAATATCAGTGCAGCAATGGGTGTTGAAAGTAGCCGGGTACGTGTACAATACTTCAATTATATCTCCTCCAGACAGAAAGAGAGTATTAAGAGCTACGATGAACTCACCTAAAGGATTATTAGGAACACCATACTAATACTGTGTTTGACCCCCTTTCGCCTTCAGAACTGCTTTAATTCTACGTGGCATTGATTCAACAAGGTGCTGAAAGCATTCTTTAGAAATGTTGGCCCATATTGATAGGATAGCATCTTGCAGTTGATGGAGATTTGTGTGATGCACATCCAGGGCACGAAGCTCCCGTTCCACCACATCCCAAAGATGCTCTATTGGGTTGAGATCTGGTGACTGTGGGGGCCAGTTTAGTACAGTGAACTCATTGTCATGTTCAAGAAACCAATTTGAAATGATTCGACCTTTGTGACATGGTGCATTATCCTGCTGGAAGTAGCCATCAGAGGATGGGTACATGGTGGTCAAAAAGGGATGGACATGGTCAGAAACAATGCTCAGGTAGGCCGTAGCATTTAAACGATGCCCAATTGGCACTAAGGGGCCTAAAGTGTGCCAAGAAGACATCCCCCACACCATTACACCACCACCACCAGCCTGTCTCACCTCTTTTTCCTATTTGTAGTGGAGATGAGTGGTACCCGGTGGGGTCTTCTGCTGTTGTAGCCCATCCGCCTCAAGGTTGTACGTGTTGTAGCTTCACAAATGCTTTGCTGCATACCTCGTTTGTAACGAGTGGTTATTTCAGTCAAAGTTGCTCTTCTATCAGCTTGAATCAGTCACCCCATTCTCCTCTGACCTCTAGCATCAACAAGGCATTTTCGCCCACAGGACTGCCGCATACTGGATGTTTTTCCCTTTTCACACCATTCTTTGTAAACCCTAGAAATGGTTGTGCGTGAAAATCCCAGTAACTGAGCAGATTGTGAAATACTCAGACCGGCCCGTCTGGCACCAACAACCATGCCACGCTCAAAATTGCTTAAATCACCTTTCATTCCCATTCAGACATTCAGTTTGGAGTTCAGGAGATTGTCTTGACCAGGACCACACCCCTAAATGCATTGAAGCAACTGCCATTTGATTGGTTGATTAGATAATTGCATTAATGAGAAATTGAACAGGTGTTCCTAATAATCCTTTAGGTGAGTGTATATGTATGTATGTGTATGTATGTCCAATTGCTTTGACAATACAAATGAAATGAATTGAGAGAGAGAGAGAGAGAGAGAGAGAGAGAGAGAGAGGAATATGAGCTCCTAAAAAACATTTGTTTTTATACATAAGCGGATTTAATTTGTGATTTACAAATGAATATATAGCACTATAAACATACACAGAAGACATGGAATAGAAATTCAGAAGAAAAAGTATTCAAAAAATAATAATTTTAAGAGAAACACAAAAAGAAGAAAGCAGAGAGACAGTTCAGGAAGAAAAGTCAGAAAAGAAAAGCTGAAGACAAGAATTGGAGGTAAGAGACAAATAATTAAACAAAAAAATATGTATTAATAAAATAAATAAGCATTCTCAGTAGTTGACTCAGCCAATGAAAATGCAGAGCTCCGATTTGAATAGAGTGACAGTAGGAGAGAGCCCAACTGCCACTGAGACTGATAGAAATCTATCGAACAGCAGTCTGACTGCAGAGCTGCCTTTTGAAATCCGATACCCTGAAGACATTCGCTCTGCACAGGCTAAGAAGGACTACAAACAAGCTGTGATGAGAGCATCTCCTGAGACCCTCATCCTAGACTACACCGGTAAAGGAGAAAACAGGGTCAAGAACAATCTACTGTTCTACAGCGCCTTTCACAAAACCCTGTGCTAGACATACCCCAATAACAACAAGAGGGGCATTAGCAGAGGCAGGCAGATCTCAGTGCTGGTAGAGAAAGACACAGACAGTGTGATGCTCACTTTTAATGTATACCACAACGGGACCATCATGGTGCAGGGCAGCGAGAGCAGCCTGGACCAATTAGCTCTCGGCTTCCACACCTCAAAGCAGCAGACTGAGGTAGAGAAACAAGAGCCAGAGCCGGCCACCCTGCAGTCTGCCCCCAGCCACACGGAGCCAGACAGTGCCCCATCTCCCACAGACTGCCCCCCTGTCTCCCCAAAACTCTCCAGCAACATTAAAACACTAAAGGAATGCCTATCAGTGCTGGAGCTGGAGTTTGCGGAGTTCAGGGAGCAGACCTTGAGCACCCTGGCCCAGACCTCCTTGTGTGATCAGCTCCGGGATGAGATGCACAGACTAAAGATGCAGCACAAGGCTGAGATCCATGAGCTGAGAGCAGCAGTGAGAGACCTGGAGGAGCAGAGTCAAACCCTGAGGACGGAGCTGCGCAGAGCGAGGGAGGAGCTGACCAGGACACCCCAGCACAGCCAGCTAAGGAGCCTGCAGAGCCAGCTGGAGGAGCTAAGAGAGGAGCTACACATCACTGGAGCACAGAGACTGCACTGCACTGACCCCACAACACCTCCAACCCCTGACGCACCCACTGATCCACCCACACTCCCCACCACTCCTGACACACCCACTATCACCAGACCTGCCACTAATACACAACCCCCTGAAACGCCACTCCCCCAAAACACACCCGCTGCCCCCACCACTCCCGACGCAAACCCGGAGTGGCAGGTCAACGCAGAGGTGGTCATTCTGAGCGAATCCAATGGGAAGTTCCTGGTTGAGAGGCGCCTCTTCCCTGGGCGAAAAGTGAAAAAGCTTTGGTGCTCCACAGCACATAGAGCCCTGGAGCTGCTCTCCAAGAGGAGGCTTTGCCAAGTCAAACACATCCTCATCCACACCGGCACTAACGACCTGAGTGCCCGCAGGGGCGATGTGGCCTCAGCCCTGAGACAGGTAGCAACGAAAGCCACAGAGGAATTCCCAACTGCCAAAATTTCCATCTCCACACTGCTGCCCCGCACAGACGTGCCCCTGCACATCATCCAGGCCATCAACGCAGAAGTGTCCCGAAGATGTGCCCTCCTCCCCAACGTCCACCTGGCACACCACTGAGACATCCAGCCACATCACCTGTATGACCACGTCCACCTCAACAAGACGGGTGTGAGGATCATCTCAAAGGTCCTCAAGGACACAACCCTGGGCCGAAACCCCACACACCCCCACCTCGAGACCAGGAGCAAACCCCCCAGCCCCCGGCCACATCCCCAGCCACCGGCTCCACCCCAGCCCCAGCCCCTGAGACCCCGCGGCCCCATTCCCCACCCCCCCATCCCCAGAGGGCCCGTCCAGCACAGCAGAGCGGACAGCCGGGGACCAGCACAGCCACACAGCCACGCAGCAGCGGCTTCCAGAGCCTGGAGGCCCGATGCTGCCCAGCTGGCCCAGATAAGGCAACTCCTCAGTGTCATCTGTACCACACTGCTGAGTTAACTGAGCCTCAACACACATATATATGGTTGTGGAGATGGAGAGTAAGAAAAAATGTGATTTAATTATTCTGATATTTTGATGCAAAGATAAAATCTGTGAGTGATTATTATGTATATCCATATATAATTATGAATAGTAATATAATATCAGTTGTAGACCACAAATTAAACTTTCTTATGTAGAAGAGACAAGTATAATAAAATATATTAACATGTCCTTTAAAATAAGCAGTTGGAATATGCAGGGTTTACGCTCCTCAACTTTTGGAATGAAGAGCACAGGCCCTGAACTGATCAACACTGTAAATAGTTCAGATGTTTTCATTCTTGTAGAGACTTGGTGCTGTGCAGATATGTCTATACACTGGATGGATACAATGGATACAGGGAGCTGATTGTGCCCTCCTATAAAAAACCCAAAGTCAGGTGTGGCAGGGCCTCGTGGGGGATTATCGTGTGGTACAGGGAGGAGCTCCGAGCAGCCCTATGCCCAGTACAGAGAGGAGACACACACCTGTGGATGAAAATCAGAAAAGACACCCTACAAAATAACACAGATATATACCTATGTGCAATTTATATGCCACCCGCAGACTCCCCCTACTATAATGAGGAAGGCTTTCATGAGCTTCAAAACGAAATCTGCCACTTCCAGACCCTGGGCTCTGTACTGCTGTGTGGCGATCTCAATGCCAGGACTGGCAGAGAGATGGACTACATCAATACAGAGGGGAACACACACCTGTTCGGAGACTCCCCGCTGTGCCACACACACACCTCCACACTGACACAGCCACGACAGCGTGGTAAACAAGAGCAGGAAGCAGGTAGTGCGCCTATGTAAAAGCCTGGGTCTATATATCATCAATGGCAGGACCAGGGGGTACTCTCTGGGGAGATTCACATACTGCTCGGCTCTGGGCAGCAGTGTGGTGGACTACGCCATAACTGACCTGGACCCACAAGCCAACAATGCGTTTATAGTCAGACAACAATCTCCACTATCAGACCACAGCCAAATAACACTTTACCTAAAAAGATCAGCGCAGCCACAAGTCAGAGCCAAACTTCCCACAAAACTGGTCTCCCTGCCACCCAGTTAGAGATGGTCAGAGCCCAGCACAGAGAACTACACAAGAGCCCTGAATAGTGATGAGATTGAAAACATGTTAGACAGATATCAATCCTCACACTATCAAATAAACCAAAACGGAATAAACTCAGCCACCAAAACACTGAATGAAATATTTGCGAGACTGGCTTTAAAATCAAACATTAAAACAATTAAAAACCAAAATATGAAATCGTCTAAAAGAAAAAAAGAACAGTGGTGTGACCAGGAGTGTGAAACTTCTAGGAAACACCTGAGACATCTCTCCAACACTAAACACAGAGAGCCCGACAACCAGGAGGCTCGCCTCAGCTACTGCCAGGCCCTGCGGCACTACAAGCAACTCCTCAGTAAGAAAAAAGACCACTATATGGGCAGAATAAATACCCCAAAAACAAAAAATGAAATACCAATTCAAAATGGAGAAATCTGGAAAACACACTTTGAAAAACTTTACCAAAATGTTGAAAACAATCCAAAGCCAGAACAGGTTAAAATATTAAAAAACCTAAATAAATTGGAAGAAATCATTAAGAATAACCAAAATCCCTTAGATAACCCATTTACAATACAGGAACTAAAACATCAACTCAAAATCCTCAAACCCAGGAAAGCCAGCGGCCCCGACAGCATCAGCCCTGAGATGCTGAAGCACAGCAGCCCGCAGCTGCAGGAGGCTCTGCTCAAACTCTTTAACCTGGTGCTGAGAGCCGGGTGTTTCCCTGAGGTCGGGAATCAAGGATTGATCACCCCGATTTTTAAAAGTAGAGACAAATTAGACCCCAATAACTACTGGGGCAGCTGTGTGAGCAGTAACCTGGGGAAGGTGTTCTGCAGTATCATCAACGCCCAGATACTGGCCTTCCTTACCAAGCACAGTGTCCTGAATAAGAGTCAGATTGGCTTCCTACCAAAACACAGC
Source organism: Amia ocellicauda (assembly GCF_036373705.1). Taxonomy (NCBI): domain Eukaryota; kingdom Metazoa; phylum Chordata; class Actinopteri; order Amiiformes; family Amiidae; genus Amia; species Amia ocellicauda. The sequence continues at coordinate 66,853 of NW_027102686.1, forward strand.
ACAACCGATCATATTTACACTCTACACACCCTCATAAATAAATATACCCAAAACAATAAAGGAAAAATATTTGCCTGTTTTGTAGACTTTAGAAAGGCATTTGACTCAATCTGGCACAAGGGATTATTTTATAAACTTCTACAGAGTGGTGTAGGGGGTAAAGTTTATGACATCATTAAATCAATGTATTCTGAAAACAAATGCGGAGTTCAAATTGGCAACTCAAGAACAGAGTTCTTCACTCAGGGGCGGGGAGTGAGACAGGGCTGCAGTCTGAGTCCAACACTGTTCAACATCTACATCATCGAGTTGGCCACAGTGTTGGAGCAGTCTGACGCCCGCAGCCTAACTCTCCATGACACAGAGATCAAGTTCCTGCTCTATGCAGATGACCTGGTGCTGCTGTCGCCCACAGAGCAGGGGCTTCAGCAGAACCTGGCGCTGCTAGAGCAGTACTGTCAGAAATGGGCCCTGGCAGTCAATCTGGACAAGACCAGAGTTATGGTTTTCCAGAAAAAAGCCCCATCTCAGGGAAACAGGTACCGCTTCACTCTGGGCAGCACTGGATTAGAGCACTGCACCAGATACAACTACCTTGGCCTGACCATCAGTGCGTCAGGGAGCTTCAGCCTGGCTATAAACGCATTAAAAGACAAGGCATGCCGGGCATTTTATGCCATAAAGACACAATTTGGGAAAACAACAATACCAATAACTATTTGGATTAAAATATTAAACTCCATCATCCAACCAATCCTGCTATATGGGAGCGAAGTGTGGGGTCCCCTCATGAACCTCAATAACAACAATTGGGACAAAAGCCCCATGGAAATATTCCACCTAGAATTTAATAAAAACATCTTACACGTACACAGAAACGCCCCCACGGCTCTGAGGCTCACAGAGCCCGAACACACAATGACCAAAACAACAACAATTGGGAAAATTGACATGTACCTGAAAAGCAAATACACAAAAGATTAGAGACACGAATTAGAATTACAAAACAAATTGGAATGCTACCGGGCCCTGAATAGAAACATTACATTGGCTGAATACTTAAAAATCCAAAATATAAAAGAGAGACAAAATCTAACTAAATACAGGCTCAGTGACCACAGCCTCGCCATTGAAAAAGGCCGCTACAGAAAATTCTGGGTTGCCAGAGAAGAGCGGCTGTGCAGCCAGTGTGACCTAGGGGAGGTCGAAACACAGGCGCATTTCCTGCTGTCCTGCCCTAAATACACAAAAATCAGGGAGACATACTTTAAAATATTAAAAATGCATATCCCTGAGTTCAGCATGATCCCCGATTGCTGCAAACTCCCCGTCCTGCTGGGAGAGGAGGAGCGCACTGCCTTCTTAGCAGCGCAATATGTATCCACCTGCCACAGCCTGCGAGACAGTGTGTAGACACCAGCCTGTGGCACTCCATTTGCAAAACAAAATAAAAACAGTGATTTTTCTGATGTCATGACACAAATTTTGATACAAACAACAAAAATGGTTTATATCCTACTTAATTTTATTTCAATGTGTACTATATTTGTTCCACTGAATCTTGTATTGCAATGTTTTGTCTTGATTGATAGAACATTTGTATCTGCTTTGGCAATATTGTGATAGATCATGCCAATAAAGCACCTTTGAATTGAATTGAAATGAATTGACAGACAGACAGACACACGCACACACACACACACACACACACACACACACACACAGAGCCAGCCAGCCAGACAGCCAGCCAGCTCAGCCATGACATCACGAGCCTCTCTCAGCTGACTGCTATGACATCACAGAGCACGTACATTCCGTTGCTTGCCGTCTGTCAACCACTCAGTCACTGCCAGCCAGACTGGCTGGCTGGCTGGATGGGGGGGCTGCTTGCTGCTGCTGCGTACCTTAGCAAGCTTATTTGCTTGACCGGCCTTCCTACTCCTCTGCCCACATGCCCACCTATGCCCGATCTGCTGTTCACCTGGATCACAGCTCCGCCCCAACAAGGCAGAGCCCCCCAAGAATGGTACAAACTCACCCACGATCCCCTCCACGGAAAGCTTTAGCCCAAAATAAGGGACACATTCTGCCCAATATGTCAGCGCCAACCACAGCCTGAGGGACACAGTGACACACGAGCACCGGCTGTAAATATAATGTAAATACTCGTTTGTAATGCATGTCATTGTATTTCAAAAAAGGAATCTGGAAATGGTATACCTATTTTCTTTATTTGTATGTATTAAAGATCACATTTTATTACATTTTCTTTTTCTGTACTTCATTACATCTTATTGTGATTCATAATTCTATTATTTATTTTCCGTGTATATGTATGTATGTATGTATTGTGACAAACCAAGGGGCAGGGTCATACATGGCAGATATGTCAGGCCAGGTCTGCTGCAAGGTGTGTACTCTAGGGAAGAAAACCGACCCTAGACAACTACACTCCCCAGAAACCCTCAGGCAGCCTAATGTGGTCACTTGGTGCTACTTCCTCAATTATTCACCAAGTATATAAGGCGGAAAGATAGAGTCAAGCTAGAAGGTCAGGCCAGAAGCTAGTTTGATTTCTGTTTGTTATTTACGATGAGAACCTTGGAAACAATGTCAAACGGTATGACCTACGTGCCTGTTCCCTAAAACCATGTGTAGACCTATGGACTCTGTTCTATAATGATATATGTTCTGCTTAGTTAGCCTTTAAGATAACATAGTAATGACTTTCTAGCATGTATGCATGTATGTATGTCCAATTGCTTTGACAATACAAATGAATTGAATTGAGAGGGAGAGAGAGAGAGAGAGAGAGAGAGAGAGAGAGAGAGAGACAGACAGACTGAAAAACAGACAAACAGACACACACACACACACACAGACATACACACACACACACAGAGCCAGCCAGCCAGCCAGCTCAGCGATGACATCACGAGCCTCTCTCAGCTGACTGCTATGACATCACAGAGCACGTACATTCCGTTGCTTGCCGTCTGACAACCACTCAGTCACTGCCAGCCAGACTGGCTGGCTGGCTGGATGTGGGGGATGCTTGCTGCTGCTGCGTACCTTAGCAAGCTTATTTGCTTGACCGGCCTTCCAACTCCTCTGCCCACATGCCCACCTATGCCCGATCTGCTGTTCACCTGGTCACAGCTCCGCCCCAACAAGGCAGATTCTCCCAAAAATGGTACAAACTGATCCACGTTCCCCTCCACGGAAAGCTTTAGCCCAAAATAAGGGACAAATTCTGTAACAACATAATGGATGCCCACCCAACCTGTGACAAAACTGAGAAAAAAGAAAAACGCCAGTCCTCCTGGGGGAGGGACACACAGCCACCCTGGCTGCCCAATATGTCAGCGCCTACCACAGCCTGAGGGACACAGTGACACACGAGCACCGGCTGTAAATATAATGTAAATACTTGTTTGTTATGCATGTCATTGTATTTCAAAAAAGGAATCTGGAAATAGTAAACCTATTTTCTTTATTTGTATGTATTAATGATCACATTTTATTACATTTTCATTTTCTGTACTTCATTACATCTTATTGTGATTCATAATTCTATTATTTATTTTCCGTGTAGATGTATGTATGTATGTATGTATGTATGTATGTATGTATGTATGTATGTATGTATATGTATGTATGTCCAATTGCTTTGACAATACAAATGAATTGAATTGAGAGGGAGAGAGAGAAAGAGAGAGAGAGAGAGAGAGAGAGAGAGGAATATGAGCTCCTAAAAAACATTTGTTTTTATACATAAGCGGATTTAATTTGTCATTTACAAATGAATATATAGCACTATAAACATACACAGAAGACATGGAATAGAAATTCAGAAGAAAAAGTATTCAAAAAATAATAATTTTAAGAGAAACACAAAAAGAAGAAAGCAGAGAGACAGTTCAGGAAGAAAAGTCAGAAAAGAAAAGCTGAAGACAAGAATTGGAGGTAAGACCTTTCACCTATAGAGACAAATAATTAAACAAAAAAATATGTATTAATAAAATAAATAAGCATTCTCAGTAGTTGACTCAGCCAATGAAAATGCAGAGCTCCGATTTGAATAGAGTGACAGTAGGAGAGAGCCCAACTGCCACTGAGACTGATACAAATCTATCGAACAGCAGTCTGACTGCAGAGCTGCCTTTTGAAATCCGATACCCTGAAGACATTCGCTCTGCACAGGCTATAAGGACTACAAACAAGCTGTGATGAGAGCATCTCCTGAGACCCTCATCCTAGACTACACCGGTAAAGGAGAAAACAGGGTCAAGAACAATCTACTGTTCTACACCGCCTTTCACAAAACCCTGTGCCAGACATACCCCAATAACAACAAGAGGGGCATTAGCAGAGGCAGGCAGATCTCAGTGCTGGTAGAGAAAGACACAGACAGTGTGATGCTCACTTTTAATGTATACCACAACGGGACCATCATGGTGCAGGACAGCGAGAGCAGCCTGGACCAATTATCTCTCGGCTTCCACACCTCAAAGCAGCAGACTGAGGTAGAGAAACACGAGCCAGAGCCGGCCACCCTGCAGTCTGCCCCCAGCCACACGGAGCCAGACAGTGCCCCATCTCCCACAGACTGCCCCCCTGTCTCCCCAAAACTCTCCAGCAACATTAAAACACTAAAGGAATGCCTATCAGTGCTGGAGCTGAAGTTTGCGGAGTTCAGGGACTAAAGATGCACCACAAGGCTGAGATCCATAAGCTGAGAGCAGCAGTGAGAGACCAGGAGGAGCAGAGCCAAACCCTGAGGACGGAGCTGCACAGAGCGAGGGAGGAGCTGACCAGGACACCCCAGCACAGCCAGCTGAGGAGCCTGCAGAGCCAGCTGGAGAAGCTAAGAGAGGAGCACAGAGACTGCACTGCACTGACCCCACAACACCTACAACCCCTGACGCACCCACTGACGCACCCACTGATCCACCCACACTCCCCACCACTCCTGACACCCCCACTATCACCAGACCTGCCACTAATACACAAACCCCTGAAACGCCACTCCCCTAAAACACACCCGCTGCCCCCACCACTCCCGACGCAAAACCCGGAGTGGCAGGTCAACACAGAGGTGGTCATTCTGAGCGACTCCAATGGGAAGTTCCTGGATGAGAGGCGCCTCTTCCCTGGGCGAAAAGTGAAAAAGCTTTGGTGCCCGACAGCACAGAGAGCCCTGGAGCTGCTCTCCAAGAGGAGGCTGTGCCAGGTCAAACACATCCTCATCCACACCGGCACTAATGACCTGAGTGCCCGCAGGGGCGATGTGGCCTCAGCCCTGAGACAGGTGGCAAAGAAAGCCACAGAGGAATTCCAAACTGCCAAAATCACCATCTCCACACTGCTGCCCCGCACAGACGTGCCCCTGCACATCATCCAGGCCATCAACGCAGAAGTATCCCGAAGATGTGCCCTCCTCCCCAACGTCCACCTGGCACACCACTGAGACATCCAGCCACATCACCGGTATGACCACGTCCACCTCAACAAGACGGGTGTGAGGAAGGTCCGTTTTTAGTGTTTCTCTGAACACATCCAAGCTTACCTAGGCGCTACATATTATTTTCAATTACCCGTAATTCTGATCTGTATTTTGGCTTGTTAATAGAAGTTATTGAAGTTGGACTCCTAATTCAAAATAACCAATATGTATCTCAACGTAATTTACTGACAGACATCACTCTTTATCACTTTCACTTTTGAAGGAACTGCTTTGTATTCAGTGTATTGTTTTATTGTAGTGCTGCTTCCTTTCTTGGCCAGGTTTTACTTGCAAAAGTGATTTTATTCTCAATGTAAGCTCAAAGTCAAATAGTTTAAATAAGAAAACAATGTATTGAAATGAGAACATCATGAACCTGTGTAATTGTGCTGAAGGACAAGCACTGAAAGCAGAGAGAATTTTGTGTTTGGCATTGAATAGCCTTAAAGAAAACTATGCCGTTTTTGGAAACTTTCATATTTAAGTTGAATGTAGGCAAAAACATTCCAGTCACTCTGAAGAGAGAATACAGTTTACTGTTCGAATAAGTAGCCCCTGAATTGAAGATAAAAATCAAAAGTGCTGTTCGTAATTAGTTTACACTTTTACATCAGATGTCTTGTTTTTGCGTTCCAAATTGAGGAGTTGTGGCATATAATGTAAATGAAGTTACTTCACTAGTAGTGCGATTTTTACGTTGTGTATGTGTGTTTGTATATATGAACTCATACATTTTTTAAAGATTGTATTTGGAAAACAAATTCAGGTATAGCACGTGTCCCCCTTTTGAATGGGTTCTATATATAACATTTTAAAACGAATGGTTCTGTGTAGAACGCTATGTTTGGGGGTTCTTCATGTAACCCCTTTGAAGGGGTTCTACATAGAACCATAAAGGGATCCACCAGAGCGATTACTCGAGGAACCCTTTATGGTTCTGTGCAGAACAATATCTTCTAAGAGTGTGGAGTGTCGCCACACAATTTCTCTCAGAGGGCTTTTGACCAATGGCAATCCAATCCTGAATGACGTCACCACTATCCTGTTGTACTTTATGCGAGAGATGTATTAAGTAGTTTATAATGAGAAGAATAACAATAATCGCCTGTTTTTCATAGGTTTTGTATCCATGGTCTCCTTCATATTAGGAAAGGAAGTTGATCCATAGCCTACTCAGAGACAACTGAGAGTTGGTCTCTGAGCAGCAGCACAAAGGGGTCGAGTCTCTCAATGTCCGTGTGTTGGAGATATTCCACCATATTGGTCCCAGCCTTTAAAACAATGTTAAAGAAGATGTTAAAGATATTGTAGAAATATATTGCAGAAGAGCAGAACTACAATCACACTTTTTCAATGCTATTGCTGTTTTCTACTTCCCTGGTGAGGTACCAATGCGGGAAGTTTGAGAGAGTATTTCTAAAATGTGTATGATCCAATACACACAGTTATTTAAAAAGCTGACGTCTTGTACATGCTCACCAGAACCAAGCCTAATTAAATAACACATTTAATATTAAATAAGTACATGTGCAGTAGCCACTTGGACAATTACAGATCCCCAGGTCAAAACACAACAGAAAGACATGGAAGATCGTATTTTCAAATCACATCTGTGGCCCCCATAACTGTAATTTGGTATTAGTGGGTCAAAGGATTTATTTGGTTCAAGTGATAATAAGATCATATTTTGAAAACAAACACTACAGGATGTCATATTTAAAATGACTGTGAGTACCTTTCTTTAGTGACGGTTCTGAGGGGGGCAGGGATTAGTTGAGTGTGCTAATTGGAGCTGTGAAGTGTGCAGAGAAAATACAAATGTTTTCTTTTAATATGAAAACAAAGAACTTTTTTTAACACCGACCTGGGATTGTGTTTCTTTCCAAGTTTCCTTATTGTTTCTGAGAAGAGATTGTTCACTTGCAAAGTGAACTGGACCCGTGTGACTCGCAGGTAAGGAGAGCCCGTGTTGAACTAAGATGGCTACAGTGAGTTTTCCTGGACAAAGCTCGGGCAAAGGATAGCGCAGAGTGCACCTGCACCTGAGATTGTGTTGAGAAGCTTTGTGATAAGAGCAGGTAAAGAGGGAAAAGAAACACAAGTATTTTCTTTGTTTGAAGAACACATTTTGTTTTAACTGAAACGGGACTACAACTTTTGAAAGGGAAATAGTTGCTAGTGCACTGTATTTTTATTGAGTTTATTAGAAGAAAAAAGCTTATATTTTGGACAGAACGAACTCGTTTGGCATGCAACTAGCAGCAAACGATGTGAAGCAAACAAAACAGTTAGCAAGTTAGCAAGTTACAGTCTGTCCTAGGTCCGGGGGTGCTTATGGTTGTTTATGGGTTCCCTTACCTTAGCCAGTGTCATGTACGGGTGTCCGTACCTTACTGGAGTGTTTGTTTTTATTATAATATATATACATAATATAATATATAATAATGTAATATTTCAGATAAATCGTCACAGTGAGTGACACCAGCATTATTGGTTTTTTGAGAAATAAAAAAACAGAATGTAGAGAAGAAAATGTTGGAAGGAAGTTGGGAGAAAGACTGGTCTCCGAAGGAGCACCGGGACTGGTGGAAGCAACAACAACCAGATAAGACAGAGAAAGGAATTGTGATATTGTGTCAGGTTGGTGAGAATCAAGAAAAGAAAATAACAGAAATGGAAGATCATCATAAACAGTAATGTGAATTGAGAGCAGAAGTTGTGAAAAATACGATAGAATTAATAGAACTACAAGGCAAATTAGAAGGGCAAGAAAAGTGGTCAGAAAAGGTGAAGGTGTAGGTGCGCGATGTGCTGCCGTGTTAGGAGCGCGTCGCGACACAGATCACTCCGAGGACGACGGGCCCGATTGGGATGATTTAGATCGCAAAGCATGGGAATATGAAAAAGGAGGTTTTGCTAGCACTCCTCCCCCATATAATCCGGAATATAAATCAATCACTGATTTTGGTTATAATAATACATTGTATCCAGATCTGACCGCTCTGAAAACGGTCCCAGCTGCACCCATGCAAGTCAAAACTAGACAGAGTAAAGAGGAAGGTCAATCAATAGTCTATACGACTAAAACCCATGTCCCCTTCTCCCCAGGAGAAAAAGAAATGATATGGGCGTCCCTCCCAAAATTAAAACCAAACCAGGGTAACACAACTTTTTGGGATATTATAGATGAAAAGATGGTTATTCACCTCCTTCACCCGCACGATGTACACATCATCGTGAAGGCTAAATGTCCGCCCAACATTTGGATACAGTTACTACGAGAATATCAGACCGGGGAGTGGGCTAATGTAGCCTCTACAGATGAGGAGGAAATAACAGAACTTTTTCACAATGGATCAAGAAAACTGAGATAGTGAAATAATGAAATAATCGAGTGGGATTATTTGACATTTTATTCTAAATAATCATAAGCTTAAATAATAAGTTATAAGGGCTGTTTGAGACACTGCAGGGTCAATAAAACATGCCACAGATCGGATATCTGAATTATCTTTAGATATCAATGTGTATGTGCTTTGTGTGTTTATGAATATGTATAGTTTGAAGGTGATATAAGGTAAATGTCTATGTTTTGGCAATCATTTTAGAATTATATTTAAAAATGTAACAACAGATTTATCATATTCATGAGGATCTTTGGCTCTATACAGAGTGCCTCAAGCATCAGAAATCAGAAAGAAAGACTATTATAAGAAAAGTAATCCAAAATATACATTGAATAAACAGATGGATAATAATAGTAATACATAAATAGTCATGGTGTCTCCACAAGAAGAACCAGAATTTGTTTGTTAAACATCATGTTATGGACAAGCTCTGTCAAAAGTCAAATTCAAGGAAACGAAAGGCTAGAAGAGAGCCTGGTGCAGCCCTGACAGCCTGTGAAAGCAGGAGAATGTAAACAGTCTGGTGACATGTTACAGTCTTTCAGAAAATGTTTGGTTATTGGTGCCTAGCATATAATACCTGAAATGAAAGTCAAAGTAGACCATGGTTTTAAGATGAGTGATGTAGGAAAAGGGTAAGATACCGCAGAAGTATAAGATTACAACTATAGAATAAGTAAGCTCAAGTAATATAAAATGCTTTACAGGAGAAAAGTAAGAATGGAAAGGAAGAGTAAAAGAGAAGGTGTCCTAGGATTATGGGAATCATTATTGAGATCAATGGCCTATTGGCTAATATTTTGTTAGGTACATATATGACTTCAATAAACGAATAATGGAGTGACATCTGTATAAATATAAATAAAACATATTGATAAAAAAACCTGAATACATTTCTTGTAAGAAATTAAGAATAGGAGAAAGAATAGCTGTTAGAATGCAGAGCAATGTTAACCAAAGTTGAAGAGGGTTTGAGTAAGTTGACGAGGGTCTGAGTAAGTTGATAAGGCTTGGGAAGCAGGAAAAGGCGAGTTTGATGTGTGTGAGACAAATGTGCTGCCACTTTTAGCACAGAGAGCTTCTGATGGTGATTGAATGAAACGTGGGAAAATAAATAAACTTGATGTAGGATAAATGAATAAATAATTGAATGAGATATGAGCCGCAGAGACCTCCCACATTGGAAAGTGGACTACAGCAGATAATCCTCTCCTCTCCCAGGGCAGGGTGATTAAGTGGGGACGCGTGTGAAGAGTGCAGGTGGACCCAGGTGAGTTGTGAAAGAAAGAAGAAACAAAAATAATAAGGCACGCGTGCAAACAATCAAAATAATACTAAGTGAATAACAAATTAAACAATAAAGTGAAAGATAATCAACACACAAAATAATGGCAATATACACTCACCTAAAGGATTATTAGGAACACCTGTTCAATTTCTCATTAATGCAATTATCTAACCAACCAATCACATGGCAGTTGCTTCAATGCATTTAGGGGTGTGGTCCTGGTCAAGACAATCTCCTGAACTCCAAACTGAATGTCTGAATGGGAAAGAAAGGTGATTTAAGCAATTTTGAGCGTGGCATGGTTGTTGGTGCCAGACGGGCCGGTCTGAGTATTTCACAATCTGCTCAGTTACTGGGATTTTCACGCACAACCATTTCTAGGGTTTACAAAGAATGGTGTGAAAAGGGAAAAACATCCAGTATGTGGCAGTCCTGTGGGCAAAAATGCCTTGTTGATTCCAGAGGTCAGAGGAGAATGGGCCGACTGATTCAAGCTGATAGAAGAGCAACTTTGACTGAAATAACCACTCGTTACAACCGAGGTATGCAGCAAAGCATTTGTGAAGCCACAACACGTACAACCTTGAGGCGGATGGGCTACAACAGCAGAAGACCCCACCGGGTACCACTCATCTCCACTACAAATAGGAAAAAGAGGCTACAATTTGCACAAGCTCACCAAAATTGGACAGTTGAAGACTGGAAAAATGTTGCCTGGTCTGATGAGTCTCGATTTCTGTTGAGACATTCAGATGGTAGAGTCAGAATTTGGCGTAAACAGAATGAGAACATGGATCCATCATGCCTTGTTACCACTGTGCAGGCTGGTGGTGGTGGTGTAATGGTGTGGGGGATGTTTTCTTGGCACACTTTAGGCCCCTTAGTGCCAATTGGGCATCGTTTAAATGCCACGGCCTACCTGAGCATTGTTTCTGACCATGTCCATCCCTTTATGACCACCATGTACCCATCCTCTGATGGCTACTTCCAGCAGGATAATGCACCATGTCACAAAGGTCGAATCATTTCAAATTGGTTTCTTGAACATGACAATGAGTTCACTGTACTAAACTGGCCCCCACAGTCACCAGATCTCAACCCAATAGAGCATCTTTGGGATGTGGTGGAACGGGAGCTTCGTGCCCTGGATGTGCATCCCACAAATCTCCATCAACTGCAAGATGCTATCCTATCAATATGGGCCAACATTTCTAAAGAATGCTTTCAGCACCTTGTTGAATCAATGCCACGTAGAATTAAGGCAGTTCTGAAGGCGAAAGGGGGTCAAACACAGTATTAGTATGGTGTTCCTAATAATCCTTTAGGTGAGTGTAGAACCAAACAAAATACACAAGCCATATTGCATAAAGTGAAGTGAAATATAAATATAATAAGTAATGGTGATTAAGGAGCTAATTAACACCGTCCGTGACATTTACATTGGTTGGGTGTGTGGATAGCAGTAATAATTTTTGTTTTATTGAAATACAAAATAATTCTATTTTTCCGAAGTGCTGAACTTTAATACAGTCTAGAAAGATTAATATTTTTTGTCTTGGGCTATATTATTATTACCATAGTTTTTCTATTGTATAAGTATCTTGGAGTAGAGGCATAGGTGGGCATGTGGGCAGAGGAGTAGGAAGGCCGGTCAAGCAAATAAGCTTGCTAAGGTACGCAGCAGCAGCAAGCAGCCCCCACATCCAGCCAGCCAGCCAGTCTGGCTGGCAGTGACTGAGTGGTTGACAGACGGCAAGCAACGGAATGTACGTGCTCTGTGATGTCATAGCAGTCAGCTGAGAGAGGCTCGTGATGTCATCGCTGAGCTGGCTGGCTGACTGGCTGGCTGGCGGGCTGGCTGGCTCTGTGTGTGTGTGTGTTTGTGTGTGTGTCTGTTTTTCTGTTTGTCAGTCTGTCTGTCTGTCTGTCTCTCTCTCTCTCTCTCTCCCTCTCAATTCATTTGTATTGTCAAAAGCAATTGGACATACATACATTCATACATATATATATATATATACATACATACATACATGCTAGAAAGTCATTACTATGTTATCTTAAAGGCTAACTAAGCAGAACATATATCATTATCGAACAGAGTTCATAGGTCTATACATGGTATTAGGGAACAGGCACGTAGGTCATTCTGTTTGACATTGTCTCCAAGGTTCTCATTGTAAATAACAAAGAGAAATCAAAATACCTTATGGCCTCCTGACCTTCTAGCTTGACCTTATCTTTCTTAAGTATACAAGAGAGAAAAACAGTTATGAGAAAAGAATTTCTAACTTTCCTTCCACACATACATACATACATACATACATACATACATACATACATACATACATACAAACCAGAGGCATGCAAAAAAATATAAAGAGGATGAAAATGTTGTATAGCACATACAAAAGGGATGGTGATGAAACAAAATACATAGAATATGTTGAGCTGCAAAGAGATCTTAAGAAAGGGATCAGGAAAGCAAAGAGGGAAATAGAAAGAAACATAGCTCTTGGAGCTACAACCAATGCAATGAGCTTTTTTCAAAATTACAACAGCAAGCGGTCAATTAAGGAGGAGGTGAAACAGATAAAGGGCAAAAATGGAGGTATCTTGGAAAACGAACAAGATGTGGCAAATATTCTAAATGAGTATTTCACAGAGGTTTGTACAAAAGAAAAAACAGATGACATGCCACAGGTTGACAATCAATCCAGTCAAACCCTAAGAGAGATCAGGATAAATGAGGAGGAGGTACTAAAGGGACTAGCAGAATTAAAATCAAACAAATCACCTGGGCCAGATGGGATATTTCCAACAGTACTTAAAGAAATGAGGGAAATTATGTATAGGCCGTTAACTCGATTATTTCAAATGACACATAGAACAGGGGATGTTCCCACTGACTGGAAGACAGCAAATTTCATACCAATCCACAAGAAAGGGGACAAAACTGAGCCAGGAAATTACAGACCAATCAGTCTCACCTGCATCACCTGTAAAATGTTGGAAAAAATGATTAGACAGAAAATAGAGGAGCATCTCAATGAAAACCATATTCTTGGAGATAGTCAACATGGGTTTAGACGATGCAGATCATGTCTTACTAACTTAATACATTTTTTTGAACATGCAACTGCAGCTGTAGATCACGTGAAAGCATATGATATGATATACTTAGATTTCCAAAAAGCTTTTGATAAGGTTCCACACCAAAGACTGATCCTCAAATTGGAAGCTGTAGGCATTCAGGGTCATGTAAGTAGATGGATTATGAACTGGTTGATGTATAGGAAACAGATTAGAGGAGTCACTTCTAACTGGAGTGAGGTTGTTAGTGGAGTTCCACAGGGATCAGTACTAGGGCCTTTGCTTTTTCTAATCTATATTAATGATCTGGACTCTGGGATACTTAGCAACCGTGTCAAATTTGCAGATGATACTAAAATAGGTGGCTTAGCAGATACAATCTTGGCAGCACATGCTATTCAGAGGAACTTAGATAAATTCAGTTGTGGGCTGACACCTGGCAAATGAAATTCAATGTGGACAAGTGCAAGGTAATACATGCAGGAAACAAAAATGTCCACTATAATTACACTATGGGAGGTACAGATCTAGATGAAGTAATGCATGAGAAAGACCTAGGAATCTATGTGGATTCACTTTCTCCATCCAAACAATGTGGGGAAGCAATACAAAAGGCATACAGAATGCTAGGGTATATCGTCAAAAGTGTAGAATTTAAGTAATGTTAAGACTGTACAATGCGCTAGACCTCATCTGGAATACTGTGTACAGTTCTGGGCACCACACTTCAAGAAGGATATTGCTGCTTTAGAGACAGTTCAGAGGAGAGCAACCAGACTTATTCCAGGTCTGAAGGGAAAGTCCTACTCAGAGAGACTGAGGGAACTGAACCTTTTCACCCTGGAACAGAGGAGATTACGTGGGGACTTGATCCAAGTCTTCAAAATCATGAAAGGTTCCTCAAACCAGAGGAGCTTTTCCAGATCAGCAGGGACACACGCACCAGGGGACAACAAATGGAAATTGGGCTTCAAGGCATTCAAGATGGAAAGTGGTAGAAGCTGAAAGTTTGGGAACATTTAAAAATAGACTGGATAGGATCCATGGATCACTTAGATATTAATGGACACCAAACGAGCATGATGGGTCGAATGGCCTCCTCTCGTGTGTAAACTTTCTTATGTTCTTATGTTCTTATGAATGTTCCCTAAGCATGTTTCAAATGTTCCCTAATTTATGTTACAAATGTGCCTTAGCACCTCTCTCTCTCTCTCTCTCTCTCTGTCTCAATTCAGTGCATTTGTATTGTCAAAGCAATTGGACATGCATACATACATACATACATATATATGGAAAATAAACAATATGTGTACATCTCTGCATTAATGGTGCCCTAACAGATGTGCAAGTTACATGACAGACAGACAGACAGACACTCACACACACTTTCACACACACACACACACACACTTTCACAGACAGACAGACAGACAGACACACACACACACACACACACACACACACACACTTGTATACCTGACACGTATAGAAGACTGGATAGGGAGATATAAATAGCAATGGGGAGACTCTTGTACTTGGTGTGGCTCTATCCATATAGTGGGGCCAGCAGCCACTTAGCAGGTGTAGCAATAGAAGCTCAGCCTGGGGAGACTGGATTTAGCATTTCCTCTCCATTTTGATAAGTATCCATAATCATTTCTGCAAAATACTTCTATGATACCTATGTATGTTTTTTACTTGTACTATATTATACTATCAAGTATCAGTGTACACATACAATGTGACCTGTTACATTAATACAGAGGCCACGGAAGGCCAGATCAGTAATAGCCACTGTCCCCTGATATTACACTTTTTTACAATCACTTTGGCACTCATTTCAGAACCTTGATGTCATTTTTCAAAACTCTAGACACAAAACTCACACCCGATGATCAAAATGCACATTTTTCAATTGCTTGGATACAATACACATCAACCTCAGATCATTTGTTCATTGAACTAAAATGATACAACTTAACGTCAAAGTATTACCATTTCAAAATGCAATTCACACATTACATCTGAGATCACTGTCTATTCATTTCATTACAAAGATCTAACTATCAATTGATACAGCTGCTCAAAATGATAAGTGACTGTTGCATTACTCTTAATTCATAGTTTTATGGAAACTGACGAACAGTATTCCATGTTTCGATCATGAAAGTTTCAGGATAATGAGATCCATTGACACCAATAACCCGAGGAGCATGAACCAGTTGGACTACATTATCTATGGATGTAATATTTCATCATCATTCATCATCATGTAGCACTTTTCCACACCATGTTTTCAGTGTGGAAGGAAAGTTAGAAATTCTTTCTCTAATACCTGTTTTTCTCTCTTGTATACTTAAGAAAGATAAGGTCAAGCTAGAAGGTCAGGCCAGAAGGTAGTTTGATTTCTGCTTGTTATTTACGATGAGAATCTTGGAGACAATGTCAAACAGTATGATTGAAGTGCCTGCTCCCTAATCCATGTGTTGATCTATGAACTCTGTCCTATAATGATATAAATTCTGCTTAGCTAACTTTTAAGATAACATAGTAATGACTTTCTGATTATAACCAGCTCTTTGATTTTTGTGTATAAAAGCTCTGACTGTTAAAATGAAGGCAGAGCGACTTTGGGATCTTCTTGAGTCACTGTTCCTCTCCACGCTGCGTGTATTAAAGGCATTGCAACTAACGCTCCAACCTGGTTGAAGATGATTGTTCTTCCACATCAGATTTGACATTACTGTATGTATGCAGGCCCTTGTAATTGCTTTTCCAATACTGCCAACTGGTTATTGATGATTGATTTCACATTGTGGTACGAGTATCGAGTGAAATGAGTGCTATCCACCCGAGCAACACAGTGATAACATGGAGCCGGCAGGTCATCCAGGTCACAATAGAGGTCAAGCAGTGGGAGGAGGAAGACGTGGTGGTCAAAGGAATGGAAGGGGACATGCACCCCTTCTGAGAGGTGGTCGTGGGCCTCGTCATAGAGGAGGGCTTAGGCCTCACCAGAGAGGCAGCCATGGGCCTCATTTGAGAGGTGTTGGGGGAACGTGGTAGAGGACAAGGCCACGGACCATACAGCGGCAGCAACAGCAAATAGTGTCCAGTGAAATCCGAGAAATAGTTGTAGAACATGTTGTAAATCATGGCATGACCATGACTGAGGCAGCTACAATGATTCAATCAAACCTCAGAATCAACTCAGGATCAACTGTGGCCTCAATCATCAGAAATGTCCGTACTGAGAAGCGGCAAGTCTTCAGCATGCACTAAACATTAGGCTACTCTCAATTGTCAAATGACTGTATACTGCATACCAATGTGTAGCACAGAGTATAGTGTGCCTTTTGAAAGAAATGCAGACAGAGTGAAGCAGCTGATGACTGAGTATGTTCAGGTATGTTCAGTTTCAAGATGCCTCTTGTGAAAAATGGTTGTGAGAACCTGAACCTGAACACAGGGCTGATGGAAATTTAGAAGTACAGTAATCAATCCTTTGTTTTGCTTTTTACACTAAGCCAGGTGAGGAACACTGCAGTTGACATTTTACTGTAGTTTTGTTCTTTTTTGTAGCTAATTATTGTTGCATGGATTCAAAGAAACCTATGGTGTGATTTGATTGTATTGCATCAATACATTTCAGATTTTGTTCAATGATTCCACTGTGTCTGTAGTATTCTCTCTACTAGTCCTTTTACAGTGATGTATTTATGTGTAGTACCATAATGAAACATGTATCACATATTTTGTACTACAATATTTAATGATTGTACGAACAACTACACAGTGAAACTATCGGTATCTTCTGTGTTACTATGTTACTATGGTATTTCATGATAAATGAGTTATTTGAACCAACAAGTCTGCAAGTGCTAGGTTTCTTTAAATATATGAATGCACAATGCAATGTTTTGAACATTGGACAGCCTGTGTTACAAGTGATGACCGTTTTGAGTTTTGTGTCTAGAGTTTTGAAAAATGACATCAAGGTTCTGAAATTAGTGACAAAGTGATTGTAAAAAACTGTATATTCATCCTATTTAATGTGCTCTTTTAAAATGTACTTTTCTTTTTTATGTTGCCATTTCTGTTCTACCAATGTTTCAGTTGTTAGCCAAAGATTGACAGAGTACATCTCATACACACAGGCCAGACAGCAAAGATTTCTTTTTGAAATTCAATTACAAATGCTGCATGAACTCATCAATACGATTAGAGCTCCTGAAAGCAATATAACTAACTCACTCTACAGCATCTCATTAGCAGTGAAAAGAAACCAAGAAAGTTGGGACAGTCGACTGTTTACCACTATGTAACATCACCTTTTCTTTTAATAACACTTATTAAGCACTTGGGCACTGAAGACACCACTTGGTTAAGTTTAGCAAGCGGGATTTTCCCCCATTCATCCATTATGCATTTCCTCAGCTGCGCAACTGCACAGGGCCTTCGTTGTCTTAATTTGCACTTCATAGTGCGCCACACATTCTCAATTCGGAGACAGGTCAGGACTGCAGGCAGGCCATGCTAGCACCCGCACTCTCTGCCTATGCAACCATGCGCTTGAAATCTGGGCAGAATGTGGTTTGGCGTTATCCTGCTGAAAAATGCAGGTACGTCCCTGGAAAAGACGATGTCTGGATGGCAGCATATGTTGCTCCAAAATGTGTACATCTCTTTCTGCAAAAATGGTGCCCTCACAGATGTGCGAGTTACATGACAGACACTCATACACACTGTCACACCCATACACACACAAACACACACTTTCACAGACAGACACACGCACACACACACACACACACACACTTTCACAGACAGACAGACAGACACACACACTTTCACACACAATCACTTTCACAGACAGACACACACACACACTTTCACACAGAGACAGACACACACACACTTACATACATACATACATACATACATACAGTGAGGGAAAAAAGTATTTGATCCCCTGCTGATTTTGTACGTTTGCCCACTGACAAAGAAATGATCAGTCTATAATTTTAATGGTAGGTGTATTTTAGCAGTGAGAGACAGAATAACAACAAGAAAATCCAGAAAAACGCATTTCAAAAAAGTTATAAATTGATTTGCATGTTAATGAGGGAAATAAGTATTTGATCCCCTATCAATCAGCAAGATTTCTGGCTCCCAGGTGTCTTTCATACAGGTAACGAGCTGAGATTAGGAGCACTCTCTTAAAGGGAGTGCTCCTAATCTCAGCTCGTTACCTGTATAAAAGACACTTGTCCACAGAAGCAATCAATCAATCAGATTCCAAACTCTCCACCATGGCCAAAGAGCTGTCCAAGGATGTCAGGGACAAGATTGTAGACCTACACAAGGCTGGAATGGGCTACAAGACCATCACCAAGCAGCTTGGTGAGAAGGTGACAACAGTTGGTGCGATTATTCGCAAATGGAAGAAACACAAAATAACTGTCAGTCTCCCTCAGTCTGGGGCTCCATGCAAGATCTCACCTCGTGGAGTTTCAATGATCATGAGAACGGTGAGGAATCAGCCCAGAACTACATGGGAGGATCTTGTTAATGATCTCAAGGTAGCTGGGACCATAGTCACCAAGAAAACAATTGGTAACACACTACGCCATGAAGGACTGAAATCCTGCAGCGCCCCCGCAAGGTCCCCCTGCTCAAGAAAGCACATGTACAGACCCGTCTGAAGTTTGCCAATGAACATCTGAATGATTCAGAGGAGAACTGGGTGAAAGTGGTCTCAGATGAGACCAAAATCAAGCTGTTTGCCATCAACTCAACTCGCCGTGTTTGGAGGAGGAGGAATGACCCCAAGAACACCATTCCCACCATCAAACAAGGAGGTGGAAACATTATGCTTTGGGGCTGTTTTTCTGCTAAGGGGACAGGACAACTGCACCGCATCAAAGGGACGATGGACGGGGCCATGTACCGTCAAATCATGGGTGAGAACCCTAAGCCAGGGCATTGAAAATGGGTCAAATACTTATTTCCCTCATTAACATGCAAATCAATTTATAACTTTTTTGAAATGCATTTTTCTGGATTTTCTTGTTGTTATTCTGTCTCTCACTGCTAAAATACACCTACCATTAAAATTATAGACTGATCATTTCTTTGTCAGTGGGCAAACGTACAAAATCAGCAGGGGATCAATTACTTTTTTCCCCCACTGTACATACATATATATGGAAAAGAAACATTACAAGTATAAATCACAATAAGATGTAATAAAGTACAGATAAACAAAGTGTAATAAAATGTGATCTGTTTGAAAATGCAGGGACGTCACTGGAAAAGATGATGTCTGGATGGCAGCATATGTTGCTCCAAAATGTGTACATCTCTTCTGCAAAAATGGTGCCCTCACAGATGTGCGAGTTACATGACAGACAGACAGACAGACACTCACACACACTGTCACACCCACACACACACTTTCACAGAGAGACATATACACACACACACACACACACACACTTTCACACAGAGACAGGCACACACACGTACAGACACACACACTAACTTTCACACAGAGACAGACACACACACACACACACACATACATACATACATATGGAAAAGAAACAATACTTTTATAAATCACAATAAGATGTAATAAAGTACAGAAAAACTAAATGTAAGAAAATGTGATCTTTAATACACACAAATATGTATGGCTGGTCGGATGCGTCTTGGACTCGGGTTCCTCTTCATTACGTATAACGCTTTTGCCTTTTGCTAAAGCTTTCCGTGGAGGGGATCGTGGGTGAGTTTGTACCATTCTTGGGGGGCTCTGCCTTGTTGGGGCGGAGCTGTGATCCAGGTGAACAGCAGATCGGGCATAGGTGGGCATGTGGGCAGAGGAGTAGGAAGGCCGGTCAAGCAAATAAGCTTGCTAAGGTACGCAGCAGCAGCAAGCAGCCCCCCCATCCAGCCAGCCAGCCAGTCTGGCTGGCAGTGACTGAGTGGTTGACAGACGGCAAGCAACGGAATGTACGTGCTCTGTGATGTCATAGCAGTCAGCTGAGAGAGGCTCGTGATGTCATCGCTGAGCTGGCTGGCTGGCTGGCTCTGTGTGTGTGTGTGTCTGTGTCTGTCTGTTTTTCTGTTTGTCAGTCTGTCTGTCTGTCTGTCTCTCTCTCTCTCTCTCTCTCTCTCTCTCCCTCTCAATTCAATTCATTTGTATTGTCAAAGCAATTGGACATACATACATACATACATACATATATGTAGCGTAAGGTACACTTATACATTTCAATTAAAGAAGTGAATTCATAGTATCACCTTATCACGAATCCTGGAGTCTTGTAGAACTCAATTTCTGTAATAATTGGACGCAGACACCAATTCCAAAGATATAAATTGTCAAATTTATTTAAAAACAAAGACTAAATGTAGCACTACACTAATTATACAAAAGGGAAAAACTAATTAAAATTCAACTCTAGATCAACAAATCAAAGACAAATCACTTCCGTGACCAAATCAAAGACCATGGGATCCCATAGGATAACACACAAATCGTTAAACAAAAAAGGTTATAAACACATTGACTACAATACCGGTTAGTAATTCTAGGAATCACTAAGAAACAGTTGAAAGTGCTAAATTGCAGTTTCAGAAGATGAAAAAAAACTGTAACTGATGGGATATGTAGTACTTTATACTCGAGTGGTCTATGCGATTACACCCTGTTGGTGTTATTAAGAATGCCAAGTACCAGAATGCAGAGCGGGACTGTTTTTTGTGCCGTGACTTGTCGGGGGAAAAAGGCGCAGAAAAAACGGACGAGAAGGTGAAGGTAGTATGGCGGTGATGCACGCGTTGGTGAAGTGGGAAAGCGGGGTCGACAAAGACTCTTACAGCGTGATTCCCACTGCTTGCTTTCGCAATTTTGATTTATTCAGCATTGCTGATGATGACGAAGAGACGACTCGAAACTTCAGAGCAGAGTGGAGAGACACGAACAAACCTCCAAAAGGTGGATGGCCTGTCCATGAAGCGCAGATCATTATGACTGGTAACAATGTTTATTTAAAAAAAAAACATTAAAGTCTTTACATGCTATTTGATATATACAATCACAGTATATTTGAAATGAATGTTTAAGTTATTAATGTGTTGTACTTCTAACATACTCTTATAACATGGTAGGTGGTGGTGAGGGCGCTAAAAACTCGTCATACTTGACTGGCATTTGTAAGAACGATTTATTGTGTGTTGTGCTTTACAATAAAATCCCCCAAATCACAAAATAAATTAAAC
Source organism: Amia ocellicauda (assembly GCF_036373705.1). Classification (NCBI taxonomy): domain Eukaryota; kingdom Metazoa; phylum Chordata; class Actinopteri; order Amiiformes; family Amiidae; genus Amia; species Amia ocellicauda. The sequence goes on from NW_027102686.1 coordinate 88,430, forward strand.
CAGATATAATTTAACTTCAGTTTTGATTCAGTGTTGGCTGTTCATCTTAATTTGTATGGTCAAAGCACAGTATTTTTATGACACATAAATATAATCCCCAAATATCTGTGGACATAATGCAGGGTTTTATTTATTTTATTTTTATTTTAGGAAAAGAAGGCGAACTAAGAAGAAAACTTAATGACCTAACAAAAATGCCCTGTCCTAAAATGAAGAGAGTACCTAAACCAAACAAAAAACTTCAAATTTCAGATGATAGTGACCTTGATGAACCACAGTTACCGGTGAGATAATTACTGCAAATATTAAATAAATGTATTGCAGGATTGTTTTTTTTTAATCATATTCATATATATATATATTTTCATTTTAAACTCTTTTCCTCTCTGAATACAGCACAAAATAAGAAAGAAAACCGATGGAGCTTCAAGAATTAGATCCCGTCATATTCTACAGACATTTAAAGAGTCCAGTGAAGTTGAGCTACAGCAAAAAGTTAAGCAGCTCGAAAAGGAAAACACAAGACTTAAAAATGAAAACCAATGTCTTCGAAACCGTATGGTTGATGGTAAGTTTTTTTATTTATAGCAAATAATTCCTTACCTTGATAAATGTTATTCTTCAGTAATTTAGATTCCAGAGTAATGTATTATAGTTGATCATACTGAAGTAATCTAGAACCACAATACAGACTCTTAATGTGCACTGTCTAATAGTATAATAATACTGATTATTAAATAAAGTTTTTCAACATAACTTCATAATCCTACATTAATGACTATATGCATTACATTAGACCTGGTAATTCTTGTATTTTATCTTTTTTATTTTTTTCGTAGCTAATGTTAATGACCCACAAAAAGGTCAGTTTGCCAATAACATAGAGCAAGTCTCTCAAGTATAATTGCAGGCATTGATGGTTTTGTTTTCACTTTGTATTAAATATATTACTAGAAATGATTATCATTTAATACTAAGGTTTTTTTCTCCAGAGATTCCAGACCTTTTGGATAATCTGAATTTTTTTTTAACAAAAGCCACATTTATCAGCGATGAAGACAAAAGTGTGTCACCATCAAGTGGTTCTGACAGCCCCACAGCAAATTGTTCTGAATCTGACAAAGAATCACCAAAACAGGTATAACACTCTTGGTCTACAATATTACAAAGACAAGGTAAAAATATATATATTGAAATCAAATATTGGTTGTAAACAATCTAATGATGCTACATTATCAGTTATATTCATAGTTATAGTTGATAATAAGAATGTAATTGAATTATGGGTGTCACAGATTCACTGACTTTATTATGTCTGTAAATTAATAAACTTAGAATTGAGACATACTGTGGTCTTTAATAACACATTTCTGTAACAAAATCACAGCCTTACTGATAATGTATTCCACTTAACATAATATAAGAATAGTTTGGGGATAAACTTGTTTTTTATTTACCATTGTCTTTTAGGTGGAAATATTCCCAGGCACTGGAGTTTACATTGACAAACTGTCCTGGATCCTTGCAGAGAGGTGCAGCACGAATACGTCATATGCAAGAACCCTGACGGTTGCTGTCTTTGACTTTCCAACATTATTAAAGAGCAATCTTCGTGGTGGTGGCAGCAAGAGAGATCCAACTTCGGAGAAAAAGACACCTCTGGATCGCTTAAAGGTGGAAGCCATATATGGTATGTAAATGCTGTTGTACAAAATTTCTAACTCTCCTTTTTAACTGTATAGAACACAAAGGGTTAGCATTTGAAATGTTCCTTTGGCCTTTGTTTTAGTTTCAGAGACTAGAGTTAATTTATTAATAAATAATAATACCTTACATGTAGCAGCTGGAAAGATCCCAAAGTGCTCTACAGACTCACTTCACCCACCACCCTCTGGGGTGCAGCCATTTTGTACCAGCAGATTACTACACAGCAGTAAAGGTGGAGTCATAACAAATTTGTTAGACCTGATTGAGGGAAGCCTGACTTAGAATTCAGCCACGTCACTCTTTCAACAACACCTTGTAAATCACCTTGGATTAATGCTTCAGACATATTAATACATAATAATAATGAATAGTGCCATGGGATCCTTGACAATATAAACTTTCATGTCTCATTTAAATTTGACTTTTGAGCAAATACTTCACATTTCAGTCCAGTTGTGCCACATCAATGTAATGCTTAAGCAAGGTATTAATGGAGAAAAGACTGCCTTTGCATAGCTGCTTCGCCAAGTACAGATTTTACTATGAACTAGTGTAAGACAAGTTTAAGAGCATACACCAAAACGTTTAAATACACCCACACACAAAAATGTTGATTTACTGTGGCAATATGTAACTAATGAACCCTTCTCAAAGATATGTGGTATGTTTATTAAAAGATTTTTATATATCTATGTGCAAGTCATTAAATCTATGTGATACATGTTTTTTAGGGGCTACCTTGAAAAAATTGCCCAGTACCCCAAAGAGTGTAATTGGTGGTGCAATTAACAGCAAGATAAATGAACTACGACACAGAATGAAACCAGAGTGAAGATTTGAAGAACCAGATCTGTATTTTTTGTTTTGTTTTCAACAGGGTTGGGGTCAATTCCAATTCAATTTTTAATTCCCTTTTCAATTCAATTCCAATAAAGAATATTCTGTGAATGCAAAAAGTAATTGCAATTTTGAATTGATTTGTAGGAGGAATTGGAATTGAAAAACAGGAATTGACCCCAACCATGGTTTTCAGTGAGTGTTGTACAAATTGATAGGTCAGGGTTTCTGTAAAAACTTAATAGAGGCCAGCAGGCGTGCACGATCTGGGAAAAACTGCTCCACTACAACAGACCTCTTTCCCTTCGTTTTCTCTAAAAACCTCCTGATATCCTTCACTGCAGCTCTGACTCACCGAGGACGAGGAGGCGAGAGAGGAATCCGTGAAGCCGCCCTCACTGTCACTCCGAGCCGCGATGCTCCAGCGTGTAGCCGGACCTTTCCCCACCAAGCCGCTCGCTACCCCAGCTTCACTACTGTGCCACCACTTCTTTTACTGCCACTATTTACCAACACCGTCCGTGCTCCCTCCCAGCACCTTCTTAGTGCGTTTTTTCCACCCGGCGCCTCGGCTTGTACCGCCGAGCCTGGCCCTGCCTCCTCCTCGGCTACACCCTGTGTGTCTGTCCGCCCGTCTGCTGGCTGCTGAGGTTGTTCCTCGTCACTAACCAGCGCCCCGTGCACCGCCTCAACACCATCTCCCCCCGGCGTCTCGGTCGTCACTATCCCCCGCTGCCTCGACCCCGTCCCCCAGCTGTGCGTCATCGCCTCCGGGCAGCTCTTCCCCCGTCACGGCATCAGTGGTACCATCGGTCCGACCGGCGACTGTCTCCTCCGCCGGGGCTCGATCTCTGTCTGCCCGCTGCATCTGTGGCTGCGGGCCGGTGTCTCTATTCCTCCCCGCGTCGCCCCGCTCCTCCTCCCGCTCCCTGTCCTGCTCGGGACAGTTCCTCACGACATGCCCCTCGCTCCCACACCTGAAACACTTCATGGACTCCGAAGTAGCGAACACGACGTAGTCGGTATTGTCGATCTTAAATTTAAAAATGACATTAAGATCCTCATTGATGTTATTGAGGATCATATACAGCTGCCTTCGGAAGGACACGACGTGTTTCAGTTGCGGGGCTTTGCAGCCCAGCGGGACCCTCTTAATGCCGGACATCAGCTGCCCGAGCCGGTGCGGATGAACGGAGGGACGTTAGACAGCGTTACCTTCCGGGCAGGAGCAGCGAGCGGCAACACCGGGGTGAAAGTGTCGTCTAACACTGTGCCATTAGCCACTAGCTGATTGAGCAGATCAGTGGTTTTTAAGAAGATAACAATGGCAGCAGACTTGATATTTTCACACCCTGCTACCTCCCCAACCGCTAACACACACTGCTCTAGGGGGCAGAACTGCACCGGAGCGATCTTGACTCCATGGCGTCGGGTCAGTTTTTCAAAAGACGCATTCAGGGGGTCCGACCCCCCGACCCGGGAAGAACTACCGGTACTCCCCCCTCCCCTCCCCTGTTCCCCCACAATAAGAAAAGCACTGAAAACAGAAGACAAAATAAACAAACTGAAAAAAGTAAAGCAACAAAAAAACGCAGCCAAAGGACAGAGCTCTCAGCAGCACTCCCGCTCACTGCAGACCCCTCCCACACACTCCCAGCTGAGAGAGAGAGAGAGAGAGAGAGAGAGAGAGAGAGAGTGTTAGTGTCTGTCTGTCTCTCTCTCTCTGTAGATGCATCATAGGGAACATATGTAACAATCTCTCTTTTTGTTTACCAAAAATGAGAATGAACGTATTTCAAGTGGGTGTTGCCTTGGTTGGAAACGTTTTAAGATTATTTATGAAGTGTAAAGTGGATTTGTCTCAGTTCTCCGTAGTTTTCAATGTATGTGCCATTCAGTAGCGTTCATGTTACAGATGTGCCCTATGCAGTGGTAGGGTCAATAAAATGTCAGTAAAACTTTATTTTAGCAATTATGGAGGGGAAGAACTGCAAATAGAGGGTCCCCACTAATTATCTAACTTACCAACAACGTTTCAAATTAGGTCTTGCGAAGCTGCCAAATAATGCTGTATAATCGTATGTGTCTTCATACACCGGCTGCTATAGTCTGATAGCTTTGATTATATATATATATTTTCTCGTGAACCACAAATGCTATTTGCTTGATTTTTACAGAGTATGTTATAAATACCATTCTTATGAAGCCTGACAAATTGTATGCTGTAATTATGAATATTTTCAAATCATTTGTTTGTTTTTCCTAACATGTTACAAATGTTCCCTATGTGAAAGATGCATTATATCTTAATAACGTCTAAACAATTAAAGATATACAGATTATTATTTTTGGTAAAGTTATAATACATTGCTATTAACTATGTGTGTCAGTAAAAGTTTAAATTTCCTAAAGGATTTTTATTGATCTTGCAAAATAAGTGTTTAGGGAACATTTGTAACATAGAGGTGGGTTAGCCACCGGCTAAGGGCAGCGGCTCCGGCTCCAGCACCGTCACCATGTCGCTGGAAAAGCGCTAAGTGAGCTCACAGTGAGCTCAGTGTAATGTCTGCTCTGGTGAGCTCACAGTGTGACCTAGTCGTGAGTTCACGTCTTCACTGGGTAGTCCTTGACAACTTAATTGACTCAAATCTTGGGCTTAATTGGTCAAAATGACCATTGGTTGAAGGTACTCAGGGACTGATGTGTAGAGAGACTTATTAAACCTGCAGGATTGTGGTTTTCCCAGATCAGAATTAACCAGATCACCACAAAGGAACATGGTAGGTGCTATTGCAACACAGATTACACAAATACATTGAAATCCAAGTTTGCAGTGGTCCTTGGGCCATTGGGTGGTGATCCAGATCACTTCAGCAGGAATTTTGCAGTGGTCTGGACTACAACTCTCTCTCTCTCTCTCTCTCTCTCTCTCTCTCTCTCTCTCTCTCTCTCTCTCTCTCTCAATTCAGTGCATTTGAATTGTCAAAGCAATTGGACATGCATACATACATACATACATATACACTCACCTAAAGGATTATTAGGAACACCTGTTCAATTTCTCATTAATGCAATTATCTAATCAACCAATCACATGGCAGTTGCTTCAATGCATTTAGGGGTGTGGTCCTGGTCAAGACAATCTCCTGAACTCCAAACTGAATGTCTGAATGGGAATGAAAGGTGATTTAAGCAATTTTGAGCGTGGCATGGTTGTTGGTGCCAGACGGGCCGGTCTGAGTATTTCACAATCTGCTCAGTTACTGGGATTTTCACGCACAACCATTTCTAGGGTTTACAAAGAATGGTGTGAAAAGGGAAAAACATCCAGTATGCGGCAGTCCTGTAGGCGAAAATGCCTTGTTGATGCTAGAGCTCAGAGGAGAATGGGCCGACTCGATTCAAGCTGATAGAAGAGCAACTTTGACTGAAATAACCACTCGCTACAACCGAGGTATGCAGCAAAGCATTTGTGATGCCACAACACGTACAACCTTGAGGCGGATGGGCTACAACAGCAGAAGACCCCACTGGGTACCACTCATCTCCACTACAAATAGGAAAAAGAGGCTACAATTTGCACAAGCTCACCAAAATTGGACAGTTGAAGACTGGAAAAATGTTGCCTGGTCTGATGAGTCTCGATTTCAGAGTCAGAATTTGGCGTAAACAGAATGAGAACATGGATCCATCATGCCTTGTTACCACTGTGCAGGCTGGTGGTGGTGGTGTAATGGTGTGGGGGATGTTTTCTTGGCACACTTTAGGCCCCTTAGTGCCAATTGGGCATCGTTTAAATGCCACGGCCCGTTGTTTCTGACCATGTCCATCCCTTTATGACCACCATGTACCCATCCTCTGATGGCTACTTCCAGCAGGATAATGCACCATGTCACAAAGGTCGAATTATTTCAAATTGGTTTCTTGAACATGACAATGAGTTCACTGTACTAAACTGGCCCCCACAGTCACCAGATCTCAACCCAATAGAGCATCTTTGGGATGGGGTGTGTAGCGTTATGTTGGGTGTATTTGGATAAGAGTATTTGGGCTCTGAGCTGAAGCACGGATCTAAAGAAGACCTCTCCCCCCCAAAGTTATCAGATTTCCTTTGCTCATCAGCTTGGAACTGGTTTGCATCAAAGTGACAGTTTTGGGGAGGATGGCACCGAGAAGAGGCCAAATAGTTTGTTATTCTGCTATGAGATGTCTGGAGAAAGGGGCCTGTGGGTGATAAAAACTCTTTGAAGTGGATGAGAACCGAAATCCCGACATAGAGCTACGAACCCAGGCCAACCGGCATTTCCAAAAGATGGCATGGATTGACATCAGTCATAAATCAAGCCCCCCTCCAATAGGACACTGGGGGCTGAAACCGAAATCCAATCTCAAGAACGCAGGAACCAATCACCTATTGATCTGACAGACTATAAAGGACAAACACGGCCTTTCTTTCTCTCTCTCTCTCACCTGAACCAGTAACTCGCTGCCACAGCTCAACCTGTAGCTCTGTTGCCCGAACCGGAACCAGAAACCAACCAAGTCTTTGCCGGCAACAGAAGAGTTAAACTGGGAGAAGGAGATTGAGCGAAGAATTCTTTTAAAGGACTTTATTAAATAAATAACTTTACAGACCCACCTGATCAGTGGAGTTTTACAGCTGGACAATTGACTAAGTCGACTGAATACGAAAGTGTCAGTCATTTAAATAGCTATTTGAGTTTTAAGAAACTTGACCCTTGGAACAAACAGGGCCCTGCTTTCCTCAAAGACTTTGTCTTCAAGTAACTACGGTGGAACCCTGCTTACAAAGAAGATTTTGTGCACAACCTTGGAGCCTTCAAACCAGTGGAAAATCTGTTTGGAAACGACTCTACTTTCGCGAAACCCCAACTTCCAGGTGCATCGACTGAGTGGAAGTTCTTGGACAAAGCCGAACCGGACTGCCTTTGTTCCAAACCACACGGACCTCGTGCCGTGTGCTGTTATCTGAGCCCGAAGGCAGAGAGGCCTCTCTGCTACGAAGTTCAGATAAGTTTAACAGTTTGGAGTTCATGATTCATGACATTTGAGAAATCAATAAGAAATGTTAATCTGTGATTCATAACTCTAGAATGTGTAATATCATTTAGTTTTCTTAAATATAAATGTGTGTTGCATTAAACTGTTTTGTTGATAATTTTAGAAATAAAATCTGTCAACGCCGAGAAATATCTTCTCATTCCTGTTTAACTGTTTAGTCTGAAATTGACACAAGTTAATAGACACCAGATTATAGGTGGCCTGCCTGCCTATCCTTAATCATTGAATAATAATCAGTTAAGGGAAATTGTGGTAACAAGTAATGATAGGATCTTTCTCTCCACCTAAACGTTAATGAGACTGATATATATATAACGAGAAGTTACCTGACATAAATACTAACCTGCGTAGTTATTTAATGTCTGACTAATAATACTAACAAGAGACTCACCTTCATGTTACTAACTGGTATTGTAGTCAATGTGTTTATAACCTCTTTTGTTTAACGATTTGTGTTATCATATGCGATCCCATGGTCTTTGATTTGGTCACGGAAGTGATTTGTCTTTGATTTGTTGATATAGAGTTGAATTTTAATTAGTTTTTCCCTTTTGTATAATTAGTGTAGTGCTACATTTAGTCTTTGTTTTGAATAAATTTGACAATTTATATCTTTGGAATTGGTGTCTGCGTCCAATTATTACAGAAATTGAGTTCTACAAGATTCCAGGATTCGTGATAAGGTGATACTATAAATTCACTTCTTTAATTGAAATTTATAAGAGTACCTTACGCTACAGGTGGAACGGGAGCTTCGTGCCCTGGATGTGCATCCCACAAATCTCCATCAACTGCAAGATGCTATCCTATCAATATGGGCCAACATTTCTAAAGAATGCTTTCAGCACCTTGTTGAATCAATGCCACGTAGAATTAAGGCAGTTCTGAAGGCGAAAGGGGGTCAAACACAGTATTAGTATGGTGTTCCTAATAATCCTTTAGGTGAGTGTATATGGAAAAGGAACAATATGTGTACATCTCTGCATATGGTGCCCTAACAGATGTGCAAGTTACATGACAGACAGACACTCACACACACTTTCAAAGACAGACAGGCAGACAGACACTCACACACACTTTCACACACTCACTTTCACAGACAGACAGACACAGACACAGACACACTCACTTTCACACAGAGACAGGCACATTTTCACACAGAGACAGACACACAAACACACACAAACAGACACAGACACACATACTTTGACAGACAGACAGACAGACAGACACATGCATATTATGGGTCTTTGTTGGGTAGTGAAATGGGTAGCATCAGTCGCAGTGTGGGTAATGTCAGGGAGCCAATCATAGTCCCCGTTATTTGCATATCGTGGCGCAAAGCATTCTGGGAAAAGCAACTAAACACGTTTAGTCATGTATTTGTCCATAGTTTACACATGAGATGAAAGAGACAGTATGACGTATTGAGCACCTGGGATTCCTCATGTGTATGTGAGGGGCAGAGGAACCGGATCCCAAGTGTGCGTCCCAGGTGCTATAGGTTTCAAAGCATGCAGGGGAATAGGCACCCCACCCTGACACCTATAGAAGACTGGATAGGGAGATATAAATAGCAATGGGGAGACTCTTGTACTTGGTGTGTCTCTATCCATATAGTGGGGCCAGCAGGTGCAGCAATAGAAGCTCAGCCTGGGGAGACTGGATTTAGCATTTCCTCTCCATTTTGATAACTATCCATAATCATTTCTGCAAAATACTTCTATGATACCTATGTATGTTTTTTACTTGTACTATATTATACTATCAAGTATCAGTGTACACATACAATGTGACCTGTTACATTAATACAGAGGCCACGGAAGGCCAGATCACTAATAGCCACTGTCCCCTGATATTACACTTTTTTACAATCACTTTGGCACTCATTTCAGAACCTTGATGTCATTTTTCAAAACTCTAGACACTAAACTCACACCCGATGATCAAAATGCACATTTTTCAAAACTCTAACACTTTTTTACAATTGCTTGGATACAATACACATCAACCTCAGATCATTTGTTCATTGAACTAAAATGACACAACTTAACATCAAAGTATTACCATTTCAAAATGCAATTCACACATTACATCTGAGATCACTGTCTATTCATTTCATTACAAAGATCTAACTATCAATTGATACAGCTGCTCAAAATGATAAGTGACTGTTGCATTACTCTTAATGCATAGTTTTATGGAAACTGACAAACAGTATTCCATGTTTCGATCATGAAAGTTTCAGGATAATGAGATCCATTGACACCAATAACCGAGGAGCATGGTTTCTTAGGGTTACCATAGACTTGACTGTGTCTTCTTGTTTGTGAAGGAACAGGACTGTGTTTTCCTGTCTGGGTTCCCGCAGGCTTAAGTGGGTTTGACCTACTATTAGAAAAAAAAAAAAAAAGGAGCGCTAATTAATTGTTCAATATCTGATACGCCGGTGATAATATAAAATAACGTGTTTATAGTTTATAGAAGTTTATAGTGTTTATGGTAAATGAAGAAAAGTCATTAAGTTATATACAAGTTCTATAAATGCAAACATTGAAAAGCATGTTTGTTGTTATTCCTATATAGGATTTAGTATTATTTGTGTTTTCTTGTTTTTTGCTATTTTTTCTCCCCTGTCGTTTATTGTTATTTTGCGGGCTTGCACGCCTTGGTTGTTGTGTACAAAACGATACATAGAAAATGGGAAAACGTGTTACTGTGTGGGAACAGCTCTAGTAAGATGGGCGACCCGCCACTTAAAGGTACACATGTAAGGTACATGTATGATAACTATGGAGTGAAGCGGTGCGTTTGACTGGACAATAGGTGACAGAAAATTAAGGTTTCCAGAAGATGGGACTTTTGATTCAGATAGACTTGAGCACCTAAAAACGGTTTTGCAAAATAGGAATACAAAGCATTAAGAAATGAGAAACCAAAGCTAGCTATCTTAAAACATTTGTTAGAGAAAAGAAAGAAAAGACAACAGGCATAATTCAATCTGAATGCCCCGAAGACAAATTAAAAATATATATATATATGTTTTTCAGTATAAATGACAGTCCTCAAGATACTGAAGGAAAATTACTAGATAAGTAATAAATAAGGGTAGTTTGAGACACTGCAGGTCAATATAACATGCCAACCAAAACCATGGTATCTGAATTTACTATGGATATAAATTAATATGTGTCTCTTTGTATGTTTGTACGTTTTCAGTTTGCGCAAGGTAAATGTCCATATTTTGACTTTTTCATGTACTGTATAGTCCAGAATATGACTAAGAGAGTCATAAGTCACAAATAGTTACAGAATGATAGCTAAAAAACGCCAGTTAAATATGTTGTAATAACAGACCTACAAGAAAGTCAGCATTTAACTGTACACAGAATGCTATTGCAAACAGAAATAATAATACAAAATTAAGTTATTTAAATAGGTCTTACGAATACAGAAGTTAAAAGTAACATGTTAGAAATGGAATTAGAGCCAAATTTAGAAATAGGAATCCGAGGCAACCACAAACATTCGGTGAAGGTTTCTTACATATTGATAAATAGATAACCAGATACTCCAGGAAATTAACGATGTGCTCATTTGGAAGCTATGAGTTCCACAATGAAGAGTTTTTAAATCCCTAGTAATAGATCCCTAAATACAATGTGTAGGTAAGAAATTAACTATTGATCAGTTCAATCTGGATTCGGGAACAGTTCTTCTGAACCTGTACTGGTGTAGATTGGACTTCAATAGGAGGAAGTGACACAATAAAGACATGAGCCGCGCAGGAGGACAGTCTTAGTGCCCACGCAGGTTCTTAGTTGGGGAAATCATTGACTGGACACATTTTTTGAAAATGTGCTTTCCTGAAGTACCTGGACATCATTATTGAGATCAATGAAAAGGCTTATTTTCCAAAGATTAAATACATTCATTAACTACAATAATGTAGTGAAATGTATATAAATAGTAATAATACAAATCGATCAAATATAACTTGCATTTTCTTGTAAGAAATTAGGAATAGGAGAAAGAACAGCTGTTGGGATGCAGTGCGATGTTATCCAAAATTGAAAGCGGTTGAGAAAGGAGAGTTTGTTCTGTGTGAGACAAATGTACTGCCACGAGAGACTCTGATGGTGATTGACTGGAATATGAGGGAATATAAAGAAGTTACTACAGGTATAACTAAAGGTGTAACATAACTAATTTAATGAAACATAGTCATTGCAAGTTATAAAACTGTTTGGAAATAGTCCTTTCACAAACAGAAATACCCTATCAATTAGGAAGAGGGGGGCAGGGGGCAAGGGCCGTATGTGCTCCTCTGCTCCCCCTGTTCGCCTGAGCAGACAAGCAGCCTGAGATGAGAGAGAGAGAGAGAGAGAGAGAGAGAGAGAGAGAGAGAGAGAGAGAGAGAGAGAGAGAGAGAGAGAGAGAGAGAGAGAGAGAGAGAGAAGTCAGAGACAAGGCAGAGACTGTAAGTACGTGTAAGGGTTCATAACTTATTACAAACAGAGCAAGAGTGTAATGAATGGTAATTTACACTGCTTGTATTAATAATGATAATAATATTGATGTTGATACAGACGAATACGTCACATACTAGATGACAACCGCATAAAACTAATAATAATGAAAATAGGAATAATAGGAGTATGGAAATAATTTCAAATTATGGTTTATTGGTAAAAAATGAATTGAGAAACAAAGATTAATAACTGCCATCATTTACCCAACTACTATTAACTATGGTGTTGAAGGAGCTGCTGTAATAGTTATTGTAATGTTCTCAGGTATTTAAGTTAGATAAAAGGACAAAGATAAGCACATTGTTTTGAAACTTTGACAACTCCACACAAAAAGAGTATCTACACTAGGAAGTAAAGCTGATTCAATAAACACAGGAGATATGATGCTGCTGACGACAGCTGAGTGCTGTACTGAAATAATTTGATAAATGAGATAAATTGGAATCAAGATTATTATTATTTTGAATTGTCCCTTTACTAGAAACCTTATAGATTGTGCGAATGTCAACTAATGTGATAGAGATGCCTTTTATAAGGACGATCTCTGATGTTGTGTGAACCACACATTGTGTCTTCAGACTGATTTATTCCACATGGCAGATATGCATATTATGAATCGTGTCCTGAAGGAACCGATGTCTGACCCATATGGAGAAGATGCTGGTGTTCTTGTTGAGACACAGTAGGCCAAGGGCGCGGCTTTAAAGACAGCCTCACAGCAACTTGAACAGACCAATGCTGAGGTCCACTACGCTGAAGTGATGCTTGACTCAGTGGAGAAATAAGTTAAAATACTATAATTAAAGGTTTTCCAGATTATAGGAATCTACAATATATTGTGAAACTGCTCAGATGACGTCCGCAGTAGCACATATTCTTCTATTGATAGTTTAATTTATAATGTACTATTAGTGGAGATGTCACATTATTCAAATGAATAGAATGACAGCCATGAAGTCAGAATCAGTCCATTGCCCTTCACTTAAGATTTGTACAATGTATAATGTTTATAAATCAAAACGCAACAAATATATGTACAATACAGTTTACAAACTGAATTTGTAAAAAAGAATGTTTTGCTGACTTTTGTATTCTCTTTGAAGCAACAAAATGTATGTGTTATGTATGTCGTAACTAGGGTTTGACTTTTATGACCTGGGGCTGGATGAAATTTAATTTGAGATGCACTGTAAAAGCTCCAGGAAATTGCAACTGGCCACTGCACCTTCCATAAGAGAGCTCAAACATTTGCTAATGCATTGGTTGCCTCACAGGCACTCTTTCCCTGGTTTGCCCATGTGGCGCATGGTGTTGGCCACACGGGCAAAGGGGGGATGTGTGCATCAGTCTTTTAAATTGGTTTGCCCCAGGTTTTATAGTAACAGCTTAGCAATATTGTAGAACTTGCCACATTTGTCAAGCTCATAATCCTGCAATATGCAAATAGATTGTGTTCGAAAGCTTAAATGTTGTGGATATGAATATATACTTGTAATAATATATAGGTGTTCTAAATGGGTTGAAGCCTATCCCGTAGGAAGGCTGAAGTAGTAAAAGTAGCAAAAATACAGTTAAGGGATGTTATATGTAGATTTCGCATTCCAGGGAAATTTCCAGTGATAGGAACACTCACTTCACTGGGACAATAGTGCAGGAACTATGCAAAGCCCTGCGAGGTAAACAACATTTTCACTGCCCCATCAGGCTCAGTCAGCTGGAGCAGTGGAGAAACAAAATGGGATATTAAAGAATAAGCTGTCTAATATATGCAAACAAACAGGACTCAAACGTCCAGATCCCCTTCCTATAGTCCTAATGACAATGAAATCGTCAGCAAATTGAGAAAAACAGGTCTTTCTCCGTGTGAGATTATTATGGGATGACTTATGAGACTCTCCATCACTCCTCCATTGTCTGTAAGGGAAATGGACATCCACTTGATGGATGATGCTATGTTGTCTTTTTGTATGGGACTAACACGTGCTTTCGAAGCTGTCCATTCACAGATGAAAGCCGCCCAGACTGAACCATCCCAGCAGGTTTACCACCCCTTCCAGCAAGATGACTGTGTATATCAAAGCACACAAGAGAAAGTCCTCCCAACAGCCCAGGTGGACAGGGCCCTACCAGGTGCTCCTGACCACCCACACAGCTGTGAAGTGCCTAGGAACGACGACATGGATCCACTCCTCACACTGCAAACTTGCCAATCGAGGCGATCAGCACAACCCTGGTGGAGAACAGAGGGATAAAGGAATTGTTCTTCCACATCAGATTTGACATTACTGTATGTATGCAGGCCCTTGTAATTGCTTTTCCAATACTGCCAACTGGTTATTGATGATTGATTTCACATTGTGGTACGAGTATCGAGTGAAATGCGTGCTATCCACCTCAACAACACAGCGATAACATGGAGCCGGCAGGTGATCCAGGTCACAATAGAGGTCAAGCAGTGGGAGGAGGAAGACGTGGTGGTCAAAGGTGTAGCGTAAGGTACACTTATAAAATTCAATTAAAGAAGTGAATTTATAGTATCACCTTATCACGAATCCTGGAATCTTGTAGAACTCATTTTCTGTAATAATTGGATGCAGACACCAATTCCAAAGATATAAATTGTCAAATTTATTCAAAAACAAAGACTAAATGTAGCACTACACTAATTATACAAAAGGGAAAAACTAATTAAAATTCAACTCTAGATCAACAAATCAAAGACAAATCACTTCCGTGACCAAATCAAAGACCATGGGATCGCATATGATAACACACAAATCATTAAACAAAAAAGGTTATAAACACATTGACTACAATACCGGTTAGTAAGACGAAGGTGAGTCTCTCATTAGTATTGTTAGTCAGACATTCAATAACTACGCAGGTTAGAATTTATGTCAGGTAACTTCTCGTTATATATATATCAGTCTCATTAACGTTTAGGTGGAGAGAAAGATCCTATCATTACTTGTTACCACAATTTCCCTTAACTGATTATTATTCAATGATTAAGGATAGGCAGGGCCACCTATAATCTGGTGTCTATTAACTTGTGTCAATTTCAGACTAAACAGTTAAACAGGAATGAGAAGATATTTCTCGGCGTTGACAGATTTTATTTCTAAAATTATCAACAAAACAGTTGAATGCAACACACATTTATATTTAAGAAAACTAAATGATATTACACATTCTAGAGTTATGAATCACAGATTAACATTTCTAATTGATTTCTCAAATGTCATGAATAATGAACTCCAAACTGTTAAACTTATGTGAACTTCGTCGCAGAGAGGCCTCTCTGGCTTCGGGCTCAGATAACAGCACACGGCACGAGGTCCGTGTGGTTTGGAACAAAGGCAGTCCGGTTCGGCTTTGTCCAAGAACTTCCACTCAGTCGATGCACCTGGAAGTTGGGGTTTCGCGAATGTAGAGTCTTTTCCAAACAGATTTTCCACTGGTTTGAAGGCTCCAAGGTTGTGCACAAAATCTTCTTTGTAAGCAGGGTTCCACCGTAGTTACTTGAAGACAAAGTCTTTGAGGAAAGCAGGGCCCTGTTCGTTCCAAGGGTCAAGTTTCTTAAGACTCAAATAGCTATTTAAGTGACTGACACTTTCGTATTCAGTCGACTTAGTCAATTGTCCAGCTGTAAAACTCCACTGATCAGGTGGGTCTGTGAAGTTATTTATTTAATAAAGTCCTTTAAAATAATTCTTCGCTCAATCTCCTTCTCCCAGTTTAACTCTTCTGTTGCCGGCAAAGACTTGGTTGGTTTCTGATTCCGGTTCTGGCAACAGAGCTACAGGTTGAGCTGTGGCAGCGAGATTCTGGTTCAGGTGAGAGAGAGAGAGAGAGAAAGACTGTCCGCTGTTCCTTATAGTCTGTCAGATCAGTAGGTGATTGGTCCCTGAGTTCTTGAGATTGGATTTCGGTTTCAGCCCCCAGTGTCCTATTGGAGGGAGGCTTTATTTATGACTGATGTCAATCCATGCCATCTTTTGGAAATGCCGGTTGGCCTGGGTTCGTAGCTCTATGTCGGGATTTCGGCTCTCATCCACTTCAAAGAGTTTTTATCACCTACAGGCCCCTTTCTCCAGACATCTCATAGCAGAATTCCAAACTATTTGGCCTCTTCTCGGTGCCATCCTCCCCAAAACTGTCACTTTGATGCAAACCAGTTCCAAGCTGATGAGCTAAGGAAATCTGATAACTTTGGGGGGGGAGAGGTCTTCTTTAGATCAGTGCTTCAGCTCAGAGCCCAAATGCTCTTATCAAAATACACCCAAAATAACGCTACATATGTATGTATGTATGTATATATGTGTAGAAGGAAAATTAGAAATTATTTTCTTACACCTGTTTTTCTCTCTTGTATACTTAAGAAAGATACGGTCAAGCTAGAAGGTCAGCCCAGAAGATAGTTTGATTTCTGTTTGTTATTTACGATGAGAACCTTGGAGACATTGTCAAACGGTATGACCTACGTGCCTGTTCCCTAAAACCATGTGTTGACCTATGAACTCTGTTCTATAATGATATATGTTCTGCTTAGTTAGCCTTTAAGATAACATTGTAATGACTTTCTAGCATGTATGGATGTATGTATGTATGTATATATATATATATATATATATGTATGTATGTATGTCCAATTGCTTTGACAATACAAATGAATTGAATTGAGAGGAAGAGAGAGAGAGAGAGAGAGAGAGAGAGAGAGAGAGAGAGAGAGACAGACAGACAGACAGACAGACAGACAGCTCAGCGATGACATCACGAGCCTCTCTCAGCTGACTGCTATGACATCACAGAGCACGTACATTCCGTTGCTTGTCGTCTGTCAACCACTCAGTCACTGCTAGCCAGACTGTCCCTAAGACAAAGTGTACAATACTTCAATTATATCTCCTCCAGACAGATAAAGAGTATTAAGAGCTACGATGAAGTTACCCAGGAGATGTAAAAAGCTTGCATCACCTGGTATTTCCTGGAGGTCACCCATCCAAGTACTGACCAGGCCCTGGCCCGTTTAGCTTCCGAGATCTGACGAGACGGGGTGCGTCCAGGACGGTGTAGCCGCAAGCCGAGAGGCCTGGCTGCATGATGTCTCTTAAAGGCTGGCGGGTATTGACGGAACTTCTAGCAAAAAAAAAAAAAAAAAAAAAAAAAAAGAAAAACGGAGGCAAAAATATCAGTGCAGCAAATGGTGTTGAAAGTTGCCGGGTACGTGTACAATACTTCAATTATATCTCCTCCAGACAGAAAGAGAGTATTAAGAGCTACGATAAAGTTACCCAGGAGAAGTAAAAAGCTTGCAGCACCTGGTATTTCCAGGAGGTCACCCATCCAAGTACTGACCAGGCCCTGCCCCGTTTAGCTTCCGAGATCTGACAAGATCGGGCGCATTCAGGACAGTGTGGCCACAAGCCGAGACGCCTGGCTGCATGATGTCTCTTAAAGGTTGGCGGGTATTGACGGAACTTCCAGCAAAAAAAAAAAAGAAAAAAGAAAAATGGTGGGAAACATATCAGTGCAGCAAAGTGTGTTGAAAGTAGCCGGGTACGTGTACAATTCTTTAATTATATCTCCTCCAGACTGAAAGAGAGTATTAAGAGCTACGATGAAGTTACCCAGGGGACGTAAAAAGCTTGCAGCACCTGGTATTTCCAGGAGGTCACCCATTCAAGTACTGTCTAGGCCCTGCCCCATTTAGCTTCCGAGATCTGATGAGATCGGGCGCGTTCAGGACGGTGTGGCCGCAAGCCAAGAGGCCTGGCTGCATGATGTCTCTTAAAGGCTGGCGGGTATTGACGGAACTTCCAGCAAAAAAAAAAATAGAAAAATGGAGGGAAAAATATCAGTGCAGGAAAGGGTGTTGAAAGTAGCCGGGTACATGTACAATTCTTCAATTATATCTCCTCCAGACTGAAAGAGAGTATTAAGAGCTACAATGAAGTTACCCAGGAGACGTAAAAAGCTTGCAGCACCTGGTATTTCTAGGAGGTCACCCATCCAAGTACTGAACAGGCCCTGCCCCGTTTAGCTTCCGGGATCTGATGAGATCGGTCGCGCTCAGGACGGTGTGGTCGCAAGCAAGAGGCCTGGCTGCATGATGTCTCTTAAAGGCTGGAGGGTATTGACGGAACTTCCAGCAAAATAAAAAAGAAAAAAGAAAAATGGAGGGAAAAATATCACTGCAGCAAAGAGTGGTGAAAGTAGCCGGGTACGTGTACAATACTTCAATTATATCTCCTCCAGACAGAAAGAGAGTATTAAAAGCTACGACGAAGTTTCCCAGGTGACGAAAAAAGCTTGCAGCGCCTGGAATTTCCAGAAGGTCTCACATTCAAGTAATGACCAGGCCCTGCCCAGTTTAGCTTCCGAGAGCTGACGAGATGGGGCGCGTTCAGGACGGTGTGGCCGCAAGCCAAGACGCCTGGCTGCATGATGTCTCTTAAAGGTTGGCGGGTATTGACGGAACTTCCAGCAGAAAAAATAAATAATAATAAAAATAAAAAAATTGATGGAAAAATATCAGTGCTGCAAAGGGTGTTGACAGTAGCTGGGTACGTGTACAATACTTCAATTATATCTCCTCCAGACAGAAAGAGAGTATTAAGAGCTACGATAAAGTTACCCAGGAGACGTAAAAGCTTGCAGCACCAGGTATTTCCAGGAGGTCTCACATTCAAGTACTGACCAGGTCTTGCCCCGTTTAGCTTCTGAGATCTGATGAGATCGGGCGCGTTCAGGACGGTGTGGCCGCAAACCTAGAGGCCTGGCTGCATGATGTCTCTAAAAGGCTGGCGGGTAATGACGGAACATCCAAGAAAAAAAAATTAAAAAAAAAATAGAAAAATGGAGGGAAAAATATCAGTGCAGCAAAGGGTGTTGACAGTAGCTGGGTACGTGTACAATACTTCAATTATGTCTCCTCCAGACAGAAAGAGAGTATTAAGAGCTACGATGAAGTTACCCAGGAGACAAAAAAGCTTGCAGCACCAGGTATTTCCAGGAGGTCACCCATCCAAGTACTGACCAGGCCCTGCCCCTTTTACCTTCCGAGATCTTACGAGATCGGGCGCATTCAGGACGGTGTGGCCACAAGCCGAGAGGCCTGGCTGCATGATGTCTCTTTAGGCTGGTGGGTATTGACGGAACTTCCAGCAAAAAAAAAAAAAAAAAAAGAAAATTGGAGGGAAAAATATCAGTGCAGCAAAGGCTGTTGAAAGTAGCCGGGTACGTGTACAATTCTTCAATAATATCTCCTCCAGACAGAAAGAGAGTATTAAGAGCTACGATGAACTCACCTAAAGGATTATTAGGAACACCATACTAATACTGTGTTTGACCCCCTTTCGCCTTCAGAACTGCTTTAATTCTACGTGGCATTGATTCAACAAGGTGCTGAAAGCATTCTTTAGAAATGCTGGCCCATATTGATAGGATAGCATCTTGCAGTTGATGGAGATTTGTGTGATGCACATCCAGGGCACGAAGCCCCCGTTCCACCACATCCCAAAGATGCTCTATTGGGTTGAGATCTGGTGACTGTGGGGGCCAGTTTAGTACAGTGAACTCATTGTCATGTTCAAGAAACCAATTTGAAATGATTCGACCTTTGTGACATGGTGCATTATCCTGCTGGAAGTAGCCATCAGAGGATGGGTACATGGTGGTCAAAAAGGGATGGACATGGTCAGAAACAATGCTCAGGTAGGCCGTAGCATTTAAACGATGCCCAATTGGCACTAAGGGGCCTAAAGTGTGCCAAGAAGACATCCCCCACACCATTACACCACCACCACCAGCCTGCACAGTGGTAACAAGACATGATGGATCCATGTTCTCATTCTGTTTACGCCAAATTCTGACTCTACCATCTGAATGTCTCACCTCTTTTTCCTATTTGTAGTGGAGATGAGTGGTACCCGGTGGGGTCTTCTGCTGTTGTAGCCCATCCGCCTCAAGGTTGTACGTGTTGTAGCTTCACAAATGCTTTGCTGCATACCTCGTTTGTAACGAGTGGTTATTTCAGTCAAAGTTGCTCTTCTATCAGCTTGAATCAGTCGGCCCATTCTCCTCTGACCTCTAGCATCAACAAGGCATTTTCGCCCACAGGACTGCCGCATACTGGATGTTTTTCCCTTTTCACACCATTCTTTGTAAACCCTAGAAATGGTTGTGCGTGAAAATCCCAGTAACTGAGCAGATTGTGAAATACTCAGACCGGCCCGTCTGGCACCAACAACCATGCCACGCTCAAAATTGCTTAAATCACCTTTCATTCCCATTCAGACATTCAGTTTGGAGTTCAGGAGATTGTCTTGACCAGGACCACACCCCTAAATGCATTGAAGCAACTGCCATGTGATTGGTTGATTAGATAATTGCATTAATGAGAAATTGAACAGGTGTTCCTAATAATCCTTTAGGTGAGTGTATATGTATGTATGTGTATGTATGTCCAATTGCTTTGACAATACAAATGAAATGAATTGAGAGAGAGAGAGAGAGAGAGAGAGAGAGAGGAATATGAGCTCCTAAAAAACATTTGTTTTTATACATAAGCGGATTTAATTTGTGATTTACAAATGAATATATAGCACTATAAACATACACAGAAGACATGGAATAGAAATTCAGAAGAAAAAGTATTCAAAAAATAATAATTTTAAGAGAAACACAAAAAGAAGAAAGCAGAGAGACAGTTCAGGAAGAAAAGTCAGAAAAGAAAAGCTGAAGACAAGAATTGGAGGTAAGAGACAAATAATTAAACAAAAAAATATGTATTAATAAAATAAATAAGCATTCTCAGTAGTTGACTCAGCCAATGAAAATGCAGAGCTCCGATTTGAATAGAGTGACAGTAGGAGAGAGCCCAACTGCCACTGAGACTGATAGAAATCTATCGAACAGCAGTCTGACTGCAGAGCTGCCTTTTGAAATCCGATACCCTGAAGACATTCGCTCTGCACAGGCTAAGAAGGACTACAAACAAGCTGTGATGAGAGCATCTCCTGAGACCCTCATCCTAGACTACACCGGTAAAGGAGAAAACAGGGTCAAGAACAATCTACTGTTCTACAGCGCCTTTCACAAAACCCTGTGCCAGACATACCCCAATAACAACAAGAGGGGCATTAGCAGAGGCAGGCAGATCTCAGTGCTGGTAGAGAAAGACACAGACAGTGTGATGCTCACTTTTAATGTATACCACAACGGGACCATCATGGTGCAGGGCAGCGAGAGCAGCCTGGACCAATTAGCTCTCGGCTTCCACACCTCAAAGCAGCAGACTGAGGTAGAGAAACAAGAGCCAGAGCCGGCCACCCTGCAGTCTGCCCCCAGCCACACGGAGCCAGACAGTGCCCCATCTCCCACAGACTGCCCCCCTGTCTCCCCAAAACTCTCCAGCAACATTAAAACACTAAAGGAATGCCTATCAGTGCTGGAGCTGGAGTTTGCGGAGTTCAGGGAGCAGACCTTGAGCACCCTGGCCCAGACCTCCTTGTGTGATCAGCTCCGGGATGAGATGCACAGACTAAAGATGCAGCACAAGGCTGAGATCCATGAGCTGAGAGCAGCAGTGAGAGACCTGGAGGAGCAGAGCCAAACCCTGAGGACGGAGCTGCGCAGAGCGAGGGAGGAGCTGACCAGGACACCCCAGCACAGCCAGCTAAGGAGCCTGCAGAGCCAGCTGGAGGAGCTAAGAGAGGAGCTACACATCACTGGAGCACAGAGACTGCACTGCACTGACCCCACAACACCTCCAACCCCTGACGCACCCACTGATCCACCCACACTCCCCACCACTCCTGACACACCCACTATCACCAGACCTGCCACTAATACACAACCCCCTGAAACGCCACTCCCCCAAAACACACCCGCTGCCCCCACCACTCCCGACGCAAACCCGGAGTGGCAGGTCAACGCAGAGGTGGTCATTCTGAGCGAATCCAATGGGAAGTTCCTGGTTGAGAGCCTCTTCCCTGGGCGAAAAGTGAAAAAGCTTTGGTGCTCCACAGCACAGAGAGCCCTGGAGCTGCTCTCCAAGAGGAGGCTTTGCCAAGTCAAACACATCCTCATCCACACCGGCACTAACGACCTGAGTGCCCGCAGGGGCGATGTGGCCTCAGCCCTGAGACAGGTAGCAACGAAAGCCACAGAGGAATTCCCAACTGCCAAAATTTCCATCTCCACACTGCTGCCCCGCACAGACGTGCCCCTGCACATCATCCAGGCCATCAACGCAGAAGTGTCCCGAAGATGTGCCCTCCTCCCCAACGTCCACCTGGCACACCACTGAGACATCCAGCCACATCACCTGTATGACCACGTCCACCTCAACAAGACGGGTGTGAGGATCATCTCAAAGGTCCTCAAGGACACAACCCTGGGCCGAAACCCCACACACCCCCACCTCGAGACCAGGAGCAAACCCCCCAGCCCCCGGCCACATCCCCAGCCACCGGCTCCACCCCAGCCCCAGCCCCTGAGACCCCGCGGCCCCATTCCCCACCCCCCCATCCCCAGAGGGCCCGTCCAGCACAGCAGAGCGGACAGCCGGGGACCAGCACAGCCACACAGCCACGCAGCAGCGGCTTCCAGAGCCTGGAGGCCCGATGCTGCCCAGCTGGCCCAGATAAGGCAACTCCTCAGTGTCATCTGTACCACACTGCTGAGTTAACTGAGCCTCAACACACATATATATGGTTGTGGAGATGGAGAGTAAGAAAAAATGTGATTTAATTATTCTGATATTTTGATGCAAAGATAAAATCTTTGAGTGATTATTATGTATATCCATATATAATTATTAATAGTAATATAATATCAGTTGTAGACCACAAATTAAACTTTCTTATGTAGAAGAGACAAGTATAATAAAATATATGAACATGTCCTTTAAAATAAGCAGTTGGAATATGCAGGGTTTACGCTCCTCAACTTTTGGAATGAAGAGCACAGGCCCTGAACTGATCAACACTGTAAATAGTTCAGATGTTTTCATTCTTGTAGAGACTTGGTGCTGTGCAGATATGTCTATACACTGGATGGATACAATGGATACAGGGAGCTGATTGTGCCCTCCTATAAAAAACCCAAAGTCAGGTGTGGCAGGGCCTCGTGGGGGATTATCGTGTGGTACAGGGAGGAGCTCCGAGCAGCCCTATGCCCAGTACAGAGAGGAGACACACACCTGTGGATGAAAATCAGAAAAGACACCCTACAAAATAACACAGATATATACCTATGTGCAATTTATATGCCACCCGCAGACTCCCCCTACTATAATGAGGAAGGCTTTCATGAGCTTCAAAACGAAATCTGCCACTTCCAGACCCTGGGCTCTGTACTGCTGTGTGGCGATCTCAATGCCAGGACTGGCAGAGAGATGGACTACATCAATACAGAGGGGAACACACACCTGTTCGGAGACTCCCCGCTGTGCCACACACACACCTCCACACTGACACAGCCACGACAGCGTGGTAAACAAGAGCAGGAAGCAGGTAGTGCGCCTATGTAAAAGCCTGGGTCTATATATCATCAATGGCAGGACCAGGGGGTACTCTCTGGGGAGATTCACATACTGCTCGGCTCTGGGCAGCAGTGTGGTGGACTACGCCATAACTGACCTGGACCCACAAGCCAACAATGCGTTTATAGTCAGACAACAATCTCCACTATCAGACCACAGCCAAATAACACTTTACCTAAAAAGATCAGCGCAGCCACAAGTCAGAGCCAAACTTCCCACAAAACTGGTCTCCCTGCCACCCAGTTAGAGATGGTCAGAGCCCAGCACAGAGAACTACACAAGAGCCCTGAATAGTGATGAGATTGAAAACATGTTAGACAGATATCAATCCTCACACTATCAAATAAACCAAAACGGAATAAACTCAGCCACCAAAACACTGAATGAAATATTTGAGAGACTGGCTTTAAAATCAAACATTAAAACAATTAAAAACCAAAATATGAAATCGTCTAAAAGAAAAAAAGAACAGTGGTGTGACCAGGAGTGTGAAACTTCTAGGAAACACCTGAGACATCTCTCCAACACTAAACACAGAGAGCCCGACAACCAGGAGGCTCGCCTCAGCTACTGCCAGGCCCTGCGGCACTACAAGCAACTCCTCAGTAAGAAAAAAGACCACTATATGGGCAGAATAAATACCCCAAAAACAAAAAATGAAATACCAATTCAAAATGGAGAAATCTGGAAAACACACTTAGAAAAACTTTACCAAAATGTTGAAAACAATCCAAAGCCAGAACAGGTTAAAATATTAAAAAACCTAAATAAATTGGAAGAAATCATTAAGAATAACCAAAATCCCTTAGATAACCCATTTACAATACAGGAACTAAAACATCAACTCAAAATCCTCAAACCCAGGAAAGCCAGCGGCCCCGACAGCATCAGCCCTGAGATGCTGAAGCACAGCAGCCCGCAGCTGCAGGAGGCTCTGCTCAAACTCTTTAACCTGGTGCTGAGAGCCGGGTGTTTCCCTGAGGTCGGGAATCAAGGATTGATCACCCCGATTTTTAAAAGTGGAGACAAATTAGACCCCAATAACTACTGGGGCAGCTGTGTGAGCAGTAACCTGGGGAAGGTGTTCTGCAGTATCATCAACGCCCAGATACTGGCCTTCCTTACCAAGCACAGTGTCCTGAATAAGAGTCAGATTGGCTTCCTACCAAAACACAGCACAACCGATCATATTTACACTCTACACACCCTCATAAATAAATATACCCAAAACAATAAAGGAAAAATATTTGCCTGTTTTGTAGACTTTAGAAAGGCATTTGACTCAATCTGGCACAAGGGATTATTTTATAAACTTCTACAGAGTGGTGTAGGGGGTAAAGTTTATGACATCATTAAATCAATGTATTCTGAAAACAAATGCGGAGTTCAAATTGGCAACTCAAGAACAGAGTTCTTCACTCAGGGGCGGGGAGTGAGACAGGGCTGCAGTCTGAGTCCAACACTGTTCAACATCTACATCATCGAGTTGGCCACAGTGTTGGAGCAGTCTGACGCCCGCAGCCTAACTCTCCATGACACAGAGATCAAGTTCCTGCTCTACGCAGACGACCTGGTGCTGCTGTCGCCCACAGAGCAGGGGCTTCAGCAGAACCTGGCGCTGCTAGAGCAGTACTGTCAGAAATGGGCCCTGGCAGTCAATCTGGACAAGACCAGAGTTATGGTTTTCCAGAAAAAAGCCCCATCTCAGGGAAACAGGTACCGCTTCACTCTGGGCAGCACTGGATTAGAGCACTGCACCAGATACAACTACCTTGGCCTGACCATCAGTGCGTCAGGGAGCTTCAGCCTGGCTATAAACGCATTAAAAGACAAGGCACGCCGGGCATTTTATGCCATAAAGACACAATTTGGGAAAACAACAATACCAATAACTATTTGGATTAAAATATTAAACTCCATCATCCAACCAATCCTGCTATATGGGAGCGAAGTGTGGGGTCCCCTCATGAACCTCAATAACAACAATTGATACAAAAGCCCCATGGAAATATTCCACCTAGAATTTAATAAAAACATCTTACACGTACACAGAAACGCCCCCACGGCTCTGAGGCTCACAGAGCCCGAACACACAATGACCAAAACAACAACAATTGGGAAAATTGACATGTACCTGAAAAGCAAATACACAAAAGATTAGAGACACGAATTAGAATTACAAAACAAATTGGAATGCTACCGGGCCCTGAATAGAAACATTACATTGGCTGAATACTTAAAAATCCAAAATATAAAAGAGAGACAAAATCTAACTAAATACAGGCTCAGTGACCACAGCCTCGCCATTGAAAAAGGCCGCAACAGAAAATTCTGGGTTGCCAGAGAAGAGCGGCTGTGCAGCCAGTGTGACCTAGGGGAGGTCGAAACACAGGCGCATTTCCTGCTGTCCTGCCCTAAATACACAAAAATCAGGGAGACATACTTTAAAATATTAAAAATGCATATCCCTGAGTTCAGCATGATCCCCGATTGCTGCAAACTCCCCGTCCTGCTGGGAGAGGAGGAGCGCACTGCCTTCTTAGCAGCGCAATATGTATCCACCTGCCACAGCCTGCGAGACAGTGTGTAGACACCAGCCTGTGGCACTCCATTTGCAAAACAAAATAAAAACAGTGATTTTTCTGATGTCATGACACAAATTTTGATACAAACAACAAAAATGGTTTATATCCTACTTAATTTTATTTCAATGTGTACTATATTTGTTCCACTGAATCTTGTATTGCAATGTTTTGTCTTGATTGATAGAACATTTGTATCTGCTTTGGCAATATTGTGATAGATCATGCCAATAAAGCACCTTTGAATTGAATTGAAATGAATTGACAGACAGACAGACACACGCACACACACACACACACACACACACACACACACACACACAGAGCCAGCCAGCCAGACAGCCAGCCAGCTCAGCCATGACATCACGAGCCTCTCTCAGCTGACTGCTATGACATCACAGAGCACGTACATTCCGTTGCTTGCCGTCTGTCAACCACTCAGTCACTGCCAGCCAGACTGGCTGGCTGGCTGGATGGGGGGGCTGCTTGCTGCTGCTGCGTACCTTAGCAAGCTTATTTGCTTGACCGGCCTTCCTACTCCTCTGCCCACATGCCCACCTATGCCCGATCTGCTGTTCACCTGGATCACAGCTCCGCCCCAACAAGGCAGAGCCCCCCAAGAATGGTACAAACTCACCCACGTTCCCCTCCACAGAAAGCTTTAGCCCAAAATAAGGGACACATTCTGCCCAATATGTCAGCGCCAACCACAGCCTGAGGGACACAGTGACACACGAGCACCGGCTGTAAATATAATGTAAATACTCGTTTGTAATGCATGTCATTGTATTTCAAAAAAGGAATCTGGAAATGATATACCTATTTTCTTTATTTGTATGTATTAAAGATCACATTTTATTACATTTTCTTTTTCTGTACTTCATTACATCTTATTGTGATTCATAATTCTATTATTTATTTTCCGTGTATATGTATGTATGTATGTATTGTGACAAACCAAGGGGCAGGGTCATACATGGCAGATATGTCAGGCCAGGTCTGCTGCAAGGTGTGTACTCTAGGGTAGAATACCGACCCTAGGCAACTACACTCCCCAGAAACCCTCAGGCAGCCATTCTAGCACCTAATGTGGTCACTTGGTGTTACTTCCTCAATTATTCACCAGGTATATAAGGCGGGCCTGAGAGAGAGAGAAGTGAGAGACAATAGGGTGAGTTATCTGGAAAACAGAGGTAGCTCATAAGGAGAAAGCCAAGACTTATTTATTCCAGACTTTGTTTAAAATAGAATGATTATGTAAGATTAGTTACAACTCCAGTGTGAGTTAGGTTTTGTTTTCAGATTTGTTTTGTTTGAAGTAAACATACAGGCACAGCCCTGTATTTGCAACCTCCTCCCTGGGTCATGACTGGTTTTTACTCCTAAGAAGATCACAGAGAAGACCCGCACATGTGTACAGCCAAGGCGTTTTGTCACATTTGGTGTAGAATGCGGGCAGCACCTCATGAAACCCAGACTGGCTGAGTGAATTTTTTTATCCAAAAAAAAAAAAACTACAGGCTGTAATAGCCCAACAGGAAGCGACCAGGGTGCAGCAGGTGGCTCACCAGGATGCTATGCGGATGCATCAGGAAGCACTGCAGGTCCAGCATGATACAAATAAAATGTTTAGAGAAGAGCAGGAAAAGGTGACTAAAGAGCTGAAAGAGAGTGTTGAAGCACTTGCAACCAGGATTGGGCCACAGGGGGCTGCAACCCATTCCACTCCCCGCACCAATCACTTTCTGCAGAAAATGACAAAACAGGACGATGTTGAGGCCTTCCTTATGACCTTTGAGAGGACAGCAGAGAGAGGGATGGCCAAAAGATTCCTGGGCAGGGCTTGTGGCACCTTATCTGGCAGGGGATGCACAGAAAGCGTACTTTGATCTGGAGCTGAAGGACGCCCAGGACTATGATAAATTGAAAGCGGAGATAATGACCCGATTGGGCGTGACCACCGCAGTGAGGGCACATCGGTTTCAGCAGTGGGCCTACCAACCAGGACAACCAATCCGAACGCAGATGTTTGATCTGATCCATCTGGCCAGGAAATGGCTACAGCCAGAGGTCCATTCATCAGCCGAGGTGGTGGAGGCCATAGTCCTTGACAACTACCAACGCTGTTTGCCCAAGGACGTTCGACGCTGGGTTGGCCAGAATGAGGTGCTGTCCGCTGACACCTTGGTGGCCATTGTAGAGCGGTTCTATACAGCCGGAGCAGCAGAGCATGTACCGGAGGTTAAAAACTCGTTCCCCAGGCCATGACGAACCAGCGGACCGGGTAAGATGGTTCCAAAGTACTCTGGGAAACATGACGCGCTGGATTGGAAGAAAAGAGCAAGACTGGGGGGGGCAAAGGTGGGGCCTAAAGCCGAGACTAAGGGTTATAGGGGGTCACCATCACAACCAATTGTCTGCTACAATTGTGACAAAGTAGGACATATTGCGGCCCACTGCCCAGGTAGAGAGGAACCAATGCAATGTAATGTGTGTGATATGGGGAAAGAGAAACCGGTATTTTATGCCTGCCCTGTTGGGACGGATGTTTTCATAGGCGGAGTACCTAATCCAAAACACATGTGTACAGTGATAGTCGATGAGAAAGAAGTGGCTGCTCTACTCGACTCTGGCAGTATGGTTACACTGGTCACAGAAAAATTAGTAGCGACCAACAAGCTGGATAGACATCAGGAGCTCAGTATCACATGCACACATGGTGACACACGCCCCTATCCCACAGCCCTTGTAAACATACAGACAGAGGCCGGGAAACTAGATTACGAAGTCGGTGTGGTACCCAACATGCCATATGATGTGATACTGGGACGATATTTTCCTAATTTTGGAAAACTAGATAGAAAACATAGTAAATTGGAAATGCACACTGAAAACTGTAAGCCAGAAGTTGCCTCGATCCCACAACTAGAGCTAAAAGTAGACCTGGTTCCAGTTGAGTCGACAGTGAAGGTTTTGGTTGGGGAAAATTAAACTGAAAACATAGGGGTGGAATGTAGTGACGTAGATGACCCTATGGAGGGTGAGGAACCCAGCACTAGCAGGGTGGGTGAGAATCCATTCATAGAGACCCCTGAAGCTGACAATGTAGAAGTGTCAGTGTTAGAGGGACTCCCCACTGATTTTGGCAGCGCACAGGTGCGAGATCTCACTCTACACTATGCTAAAGAAAATGTGAAGGTAGTAAATGGGACCCCTATGACTACTGCAGACCCGCCAACAGCTTATCCTTATTTTATGGTAAAAAATGACCTATTGTACCGTGTAAATAAGATAGGGGTGGACATTGTGGAGCAATTGCTAGTTCCCACCCCATTCAGACGAACAGTTCTCAATCTGGCACATGGGCATATCCTGGGGGGACATCTGGGGATGGACAAAACCAAGGATAGACTCCTGAGGAGGTTTTACTGGCCAGGCGTACATGCAGACGTGACAGAACATTGTAGCTCATGTCCTGAATGTCAACTACATGCTCCTAAACCAGCCTTCAGAAGCCCACTGGTCCCTTTGCCCATCATAGAGACCCCCTTTGCTAGGATAGCTATGGATGTGGTGGGACCTCTCCCAAAATCAGCCAGAGGGCATCAGTATATACTGGTTATTTTGGATTATGCCACCAGGTACCCAGAAGCCATTCCACTGCGGACCATGGCTTCAAAAGGTATTGCAAAAGAGCTAATGTTGATGTGTAGTAGGGTGGGGATACCGAGGGAGATATTAACAGATCAGGGCACACCCTTTATGTCTAAGGTTATGACCGATCTGTGTAAATTGTTGCAGGTTAAGCAGTTGAGAACATCAGTCTACCACCCACAAACAGATGGGTTGGTTGAGAGATTTAATAGGACCCTGAAGTCCATGCTAAGAAAGGTAATCGATAAGGATGGGAAAAATTGGGAATTCATGCTGCCCTACTTGATGTCTGCCATTAGGGAAGTCCCACAGGCTTCCCTGGGCTTTTCGCCTTTTGAACTGTTATATGGGAGGCACCCCAGGGGGATATTAGACATAGCCCGTGAAACGTGGGAACACGAGTCCACTCCTTTCCGGAGTGTAGTCGAGCACATCAATGCTATGCAAGAGAGAATAGCCACAGTCACTCCCATTGTGAGAGAGCACCTAAGGCAGGCACAGGAACACCAACAATTCGCCTATAATCGTCAGGCTACACTGAGGGTGTTCCAGCCTGGTGATAGGGTGTTGGTGTTGGTTCCCACTGTAGAATGTAAATTTCTGGCTACGTGGATGGGACCTTATGAGATTATAGAGCGAATACGGGAAGTGAACTATAAGGTTCAGCAACCCGGCCGCCGACCCCCAGAACAAATATATCATGTCAACTTAATAAAAGCCTGGAAGGACAGGGAAGTGTTGATGTTGACTTACCCCCCTCAGCCACTAGGGACACCGAAGGTGAATATTGCAGCTGCCTTGTCACCTGACCAGTTGAAGGAGGTGAACGACTTGATAATACGTAATAGGGAAGTTTTCTCAGGCATACCGGGGCGTACCCATTTAGTCTCTCACAACATTGTGTCTCTCCCAGGAAAGAAGGTAAATATGAGGCCTTACAGGGTACCAGAAGCTCGCAGGAACACTATTAGAAATGAGGTTAAGGAAATGCTGGAGGCAGGGGTTATTGAAGAATCCCACAGTGAGTGGTCCAGCCCTATAGTCATGGTTTCCAAACCTGATGGCTCCTGGAGATTCTGTAATGATTTTAGAAAGGTTAATGAAATTTCAAAGTTTGATGCATACCCAATGCCCCGAGTAGATGAATTGTTAGAGAATATTGGGAATGCTCGCTATATTTCAACTATTGACTTAGCCAAGGGCTACTGGCAGATTCCCTTGACCCCGGGTGCCAAAGAAAAAACAGCCTTTGCAACCCCAGATGGTCTGTTTCACTACACAGTGATGCCCTTTGGCCTGCATGGTGCTCCTGCCACCTTTCAAAGGTTGATGGACCACATACTTAGACCACACAGGACGTATGCGGCAGCATATTTAGATGATGTGGTCATTCACAGTCCAGATTGGGAATCACATTTGTCTCAGCTCCAAGCGGTATTGGATTCAATACATGCAGCAGGCCTGATGGCTAATCCAACCAAATGCAATTTGGGGTTGGAAGAGGCCAAATACTTGGGCTATACAGTAGGGAGGGGTATGGTGAAACCCCAAATATCCAAGGTTGAAGCCATAAACTCTTGGCCTAGGCCTGTCAATAAAAAGCAGGTTAGGGCATTTTTAGGGTTAACTGGGTATTACCGGAGGTTTATTCCCAACTATGCTACCTTAGCGGCCCCTCTGACTGATATGACTAAGGCTACAGAACCCAATATGGTTAGATGGGGTGATACAGCAAACCGGGCTTTCCGGAGCCTACAGGAGGCGCTCTGCCGCAACCCCGTTTTAATGGTACCTGACTTTCAGAAAGAATTTATAGTCCAGACGGACGCCTCTGAGGTGGGGATCGGAGTGGTTTTGTCCCAAAGAATGGGTGATCACGAACACCCGGTGTTGTTCCTTAGCAGAAAGTTGGAATCCAATGAAATAAATTATTTGGTAGTTGAAGAAGAATGTTTGGCAGTGAAGTGGGCTTTGGACAGTCTTCGATACTATTTGTTGGGCAGGCACTTCACCCTGATCACTGACCATGCCCCCCTCACTTGGATGCATCGTTCGAAAGACAGGAATGCCCGTGTGATGAGGTGGTTTTTGAGTCTCCAACATTTTCATTTCACCCTGCAGCACAGGCCAGGGAAGGCCATGGGGAATGTTGATGGGCTGTCCCGGGTGCATGCTTTTTTGCGGCTGTCGCTCGACCTATGGGGTCGCAGCTGGGGGGGAGGATGTGGGACAAACCAAGGGGCAGGGTCATACATGGCAGACATGTCAGGCCAGGTCTGCTGCAAGGTCTGCACTCTAGGGAAGAAAACCGACCCTAGACAACTACACTCCCCAGAAACCCTCAGGCAGCCTAATGTGGTCACTTGGTGCTACTTCCTCAATTATTCACCAAGTATATAAGGCGGAAAGATAGAGTCAAGCTAGAAGGTCAGGCCAGAAGCTAGTTTGATTTCTGTTTGTTATTTACGATGAGAACCTTGGAAACAATGTCAAACGGTATGACCTACGTGCCTGTTCCCTAAAACCATGTGTAGACCTATGGACTCTGTTCTATAATGATATATGTTCTGCTTAGTTAGCCTTTAAGATAACATAGTAATGACTTTCTAGCATGTATGCATGTATGTATGTCCAATTGCTTTGACAATACAAATGAATTGAATTGAGAGGGAGAGAGAGAGAGAGAGAGAGAGAGAGAGAGAGAGACAGACAGACTGAAAAACAGACAAACAGACACACACACACACACACAGACATACACACACACACACAGAGCCAGCCAGCCAGCCAGCTCAGCGATGACATCACGAGCCTCTCTCAGCTGACTGCTATGACATCACAGAGCACGTACATTCCGTTGCTTGCCGTCTGACAACCACTCAGTCACTGCCAGCCAGACTGGCTGGCTGGCTGGATGTGGGGGATGCTTGCTGCTGCTGCATACCTTAGCAAGCTTATTTGCTTGACCGGCCTTCCAACTCCTCTGCCCACATGCCCACCTATGCCCGATCTGCTGTTCACCTGGTCACAGCTCCGCCCCAACAAGGCAGATTCTCCCAAAAATGGTACAAACTGATCCACGTTCCCCTCCACGGAAAGCTTTAGCCCAAAATAAGGGACAAATTCTGTAACAACATAATGGATGCCCACCCAACCTGTGACAAAACTGAGAAAAAAGAAAAACGCCAGTCCTCCTGGGGGAGGGACACACAGCCACCCTGGCTGCCCAATATGTCAGCGCCTACCACAGCCTGAGGGACACAGTGACACACGAGCACCGGCTGTAAATATAATGTAAATACTTGTTTGTTATGCATGTCATTGTATTTCAAAAAAGGAATCTGGAAATAGTAAACCTATTTTCTTTATTTGTATGTATTAAAGATCACATTTTTTTACATTTTCATTTTCTGTACTTCATTACATCTTATTGTGATTCATAATTCTATTATTTATTTTCCGTGTAGATGTATGTATGTATGTATGTATGTATGTATGTATATGTATGTATGTCCAATTGCTTTGACAATACAAATGAATTGAATTGAGAGGGAGAGAGAGAAAGAGAGAGAGAGAGAGAGAGAGAGAGAGAGAGGAATATGAGCTCCTAAAAAACATTTGTTTTTATACATAAGCGGATTTAATTTGTCATTTACAAATGAATATATAGCACTATAAACATACACAGAAGACATGGAATAGAAATTCAGAAGAAAAAGTATTCAAAAAATAATAATTTTAAGAGAAACACAAAAAGAAGAAAGCAGAGAGACAGTTCAGGAAGAAAAGTCAGAAAAGAAAAGCTGAAGACAAGAATTGGAGGTAAGACCTTTCACCTATAGAGACAAATAATTAAACAAAAAAATATGTATTAATAAAATAAATAAGCATTCTCAGTAGTTGACTCAGCCAATGAAAATGCAGAGCTCCGATTTGAATAGAGTGACAGTAGGAGAGAGCCCAACTGCCACTGAGACTGATACAAATCTATCGAACAGCAGTCTGACTGCAGAGCTGCCTTTTGAAATCCGATACCCTGAAGACATTCGCTCTGCACAGGCTATAAGGACTACAAACAAGCTGTGATGAGAGCATCTCCTGAGACCCTCATCCTAGACTACACCGGTAAAGGAGAAAACAGGGTCAAGAACAATCTACTGTTCTACACCGCCTTTCACAAAACCCTGTGCCAGACATACCCCAATAACAACAAGAGGGGCATTAGCAGAGGCAGGCAGATCTCAGTGCTGGTAGAGAAAGACACAGACAGTGTGATGCTCACTTTTAATGTATACCACAACGGGACCATCATGGTGCAGGACAGCGAGAGCAGCCTGGACCAATTATCTCTCGGCTTCCACACCTCAAAGCAGCAGACTGAGGTAGAGAAACACGAGCCAGAGCCGGCCACCCTGCAGTCTGCCCCCAGCCACACGGAGCCAGACAGTGCCCCATCTCCCACAGACTGCCCCCCTGTCTCCCCAAAACTCTCCAGCAACATTAAAACACTAAAGGAATGCCTATCAGTGCTGGAGCTGAAGTTTGCGGAGTTCAGGGACTAAAGATGCACCACAAGGCTGAGATCCATAAGCTGAGAGCAGCAGTGAGAGACCAGGAGGAGCAGAGCCAAACCCTGAGGACGGAGCTGCACAGAGCGAGGGAGGAGCTGACCAGGACACCCCAGCACAGCCAGCTGAGGAGCCTGCAGAGCCAGCTGGAGAAGCTAAGAGAGGAGCACAGAGACTGCACTGCACTGACCCCACAACACCTACAACCCCTGACGCACCCACTGACGCACCCACTGATCCACCCACACTCCCCACCACTCCTGACACCCCCACTATCACCAGACCTGCCACTAATACACAAACCCCTGAAACGCCACTCCCCTAAAACACACCCGCTGCCCCCACCACTCCCGACGCAAAACCCGGAGTGGCAGGTCAACACAGAGGTGGTCATTCTGAGCGACTCCAATGGGAAGTTCCTGGATGAGAGGCGCCTCTTCCCTGGGCGAAAAGTGAAAAAGCTTTGGTGCCCGACAGCACAGAGAGCCCTGGAGCTGCTCTCCAAGAGGAGGCTGTGCCAGGTCAAACACATCCTCATCCACACCGGCACTAACGACCTGAGTGCCCGCAGGGGCGATGTGGCCTCAGCCCTGAGACAGGTGGCAAAGAAAGCCACAGAGGAATTCCAAACTGCCAAAATCACCATCTCCACACTGCTGCCCCGCACAGACGTGCCCCTGCACATCATCCAGGCCATCAACGCAGAAGTATCCCGAAGATGTGCCCTCCTCCCCAACGTCCACCTGGCACACCACTGAGACATCCAGCCACATCACCGGTATGACCACGTCCACCTCAACAAGACGGGTGTGAGGAAGGTCCGTTTTTAGTGTTTCTCTGAACACATCCAAGCTTACCTAGGCGCTACATATTATTTTCAATTACCCGTAATTCTGATCTGTATTTTGGCTTGTTAATAGAAGTTATTGAAGTTGGACTCCTAATTCAAAATAACCAATATGTATCTCAACGTAATTTACTGACAGACATCACTCTTTATCACTTTCACTTTTGAAGGAACTGCTTTGTATTCTGTGTATTGTTTTATTGTAGTGCTGCTTCCTTTCTTGGCCAGGTTTTACTTGCAAAAGTGATTTTATTCTCAATGTAAGCTCAAAGTCAAATAGTTTAAATAAGAAAACAATGTATTGAAATGAGAACATCATGAACCTGTGTAATTGTGCTGAAGGACAAGCACTGAAAGCAGAGAGAATTTTGTGTTTGGCATTGAATAGCCTTAAAGAAAACTATGCCGTTTTTGGAAACTTTCATATTTAAGTTGAATGTAGGCAAAAACATTCCAGTCACTCTGAAGAGAGAATACAGTTTACTGTTCGAATAAGTAGCCCCTGAATTGAAGATAAAAATCAAAAGTGCTGTTCGTAATTAGTTTACACTTTTACATCAGATGTCTTGTTTTTGCGTTCCAAATTGAGGAGTTGTGGCATATAATGTAAATGAAGTTACTTCACTAGTAGTGCGATTTTTACGTTGTGTATGTGTGTTTGTATATATGAACTCATACATTTTTTAAAGATTGTATTTGGAAAACAAATTCAGGTATAGCACGTGTCCCCCTTTTGAATGGGTTCTATATATAACATTTTAAAACGAATGGTTCTGTGTAGAACGCTATGTTTGGGGGTTCTTCATGTAACCCCTTTGAAGGGGTTCTACATAGAACCATAAAGGGATCCACCAGAGCGATTACTCGAGGAACCCTTTATGGTTCTGTGCAGAACAATTTCTTCTAAGAGTGTGGAGTGTCGCCACACAATTTCTCTCAGAGGGCTTTTGACCAATGGCAATCCAATCCTGAATGACGTCACCACTATCCTGTTGTACTTTATGGGAGAGATGTATTAAGTAGTTTATAATGAGAAGAATAACAATAATCACCTGTTTTTCATAGGTTTTGTATCCATGGTCTCCTTCATATTAGGAAAGGAAGTTGATCCATAGCCTACTCAGAGACAACTGAGAGTTGGTCTCTGAGCAGCAGCACAAAGGGGTCGAGTCTCTCAATGTCCGTGTGTTGGAGATATTCCACCATATTGGTCCCAGCCTTTAAAACAATGTTAAAGAAGATGTTAAAGATATTGTAGAAATATATTGCAGAAGAGCAGAACTACAATCACACTTTTTCAATGCTATTGCTGTTTTCTACCTCCCTGGTGAGGTACCAATGCGGGAAGTTTGAGAGAGTATTTCTAAAATGTGTATGATCCAATACACACAGTTATTTAAAAAGCTGACGTCTTGTACATGCTCACCAGAACCAAGCCTAATTAAATAACACATTTAATATTAAATAAGTACATGTGCAGTAGCCACTTGGACAATTACAGATCCCCAGGTCAAAACACAACAGAAAGACATGGAAGATCGTATTTTCAAATCACATCTGTGGCCCCCATAACTGTAATTTGGTATTAGTGGGTCAAAGGATTTATTTGGTTCAAGTGATAATAAGATCATATTTTGAAAACAAACACTACAGGATGTCATATTTAAAATGACTGTGAGTACCTTTCTTTAGTGACGGTTCTGAGGGGGGCAGGGATTAGTTGAGTGTGCTAATTGGAGCTGTGAAGTGTGCAGAGAAAATACAAATGTTTTCTTTTAATATGAAAACAAAGAACTTTTTTTAACACCGACCTGGGATTGTGTTTCTTTCCAAGTTTCCTTATTGTTTCTGAGAAGAGATTGTTCACTTGCAAAGTGAACTGGACCCGTGTGACTCGCAGGTAAGGAGAGCCCGTGTTGAACTAAGATGGCTACAGTGAGTTTTCCTGGACAAAGCTCGGGCAAAGGATAGCGCAGAGTGCACCTGCACCTGAGATTGTGTTGAGAAGCTTTGTGATAAGAGCAGGTAAAGAGGGAAAAGAAACACAAGTATTTTCTTTGTTTGAAGAACACATTTTGTTTTAACTGAAACGGGACTACAACTTTTGAAAGGGAAATAGTTGCTAGTGCACTGTATTTTTATTGAGTTTATTAGAAGAAAAAAGCTTATATTTTGGACAGAACGAACTCGTTTGGCATGCAACTAGCAGCAAACGATGTGAAGCAAACAAAACAGTTAGCAAGTTAGCAAGTTACAGTCTGTCCTAGGTCCGGGGGTGCTTATGGTTGTTTATGGGTTCCCTTACCTTAGCCAGTGTCATGTACGGGTGTCCGTACCTTACTGGAGTGTTTGTTTTTATTATAATATATATACATAATATAATATATAATAATGTAATATTTCAGATAAATCGTCACAGTGAGTGACACCAGCATTATTGGTTTTTTGAGAAATAAAAAAACAGAATGTAGAGAAGAAAATGTTGGAAGGAAGTTGGGAGAAAGACTGGTCTCCGAAGGAGCACCGGGACTGGTGGAAGCAACAACAACCAGATAAGACAGAGAAAGGAATTGTGATATTGTGTCAGGTTGGTGAGAATCAAGAAAAGAAAATAACAGAAATGGAAGATCATCATAAACAGTAATGTGAATTGAGAGCAGAAGTTGTGAAAAATACGATAGAATTAATAGAACTACAAGGCAAATTAGAAGGGCAAGAAAAGTGGTCAGAAAAGGTGAAGGTGTAGGTGCGCGATGTGCTGCCGTGTTAGGAGCGCGTCGCGACACAGATCACTCCGAGGACGACAGGCCCGATTGGGATGATTTAGATCGCAAAGCATGGGAATATGAAAAAGGAGGTTTTGCTAGCACTCCTCCCCCATATAATCCGGAATATAAATCAATCACTGATTTTGGTTATAATAATACATTGTATCCAGATCTGACCGCTCTGAAAACGGTCCCAGCTGCACCCATGCAAGTCAAAACTAGACAGAGTAAAGAGGAAGGTCAATCAATAGTCTATACGACTAAAACCCATGTCCCCTTCTCCCCAGGAGAAAAAGAAATGATATGGGCGTCCCTCCCAAAATTAAAACCAAACCAGGGTAACACAACTTTTTGGGATATTATAGATGAAAAGATGGTTATTCACCTCCTTCACCCGCACGATGTACACATCATCGTGAAGGCTAAATGTCCGCCCAACATTTGGATACAGTTACTACGAGAATATCAGACCGGGGAGTGGGCTAATGTAGCCTCTACAGATGAGGAGGAAATAACAGAACTTTTTCACAATGGATCAAGAAAACTGAGATAGTGAAATAATGAAATAATCGAGTGGGATTATTTGACATTTTATTCTAAATAATCATAAGCTTAAATAATAAGTTATAAGGGCTGTTTGAGACACTGCAGGGTCAATAAAACATGCCACAGATCGGATATCTGAATTATCTTTAGATATCAATGTGTATGTGCTTTGTGTGTTTATGAATATGTATAGTTTGAAGGTGATATAAGGTAAATGTCTATGTTTTGGCAATCATTTTAGAATTATATTTAAAAATGTAACAACAGATTTATCATATTCATGAGGATCTTTGGCTCTATACAGAGTGCCTCAAGCATCAGAAATCAGAAAGAAAGACTATTATAAGAAAAGTAATCCAAAATATACATTGAATAAACAGATGGATAATAATAGTAATACATAAATAGTCATGGTGTCTCCACAAGAAGAACCAGAATTTGTTTGTTAAACATCATGTTATGGACAAGCTCTGTCAAAAGTCAAATTCAAGGAAACGAAAGGCTAGAAGAGAGCCTGGTGCAGCCCTGACAGCCTGTGAAAGCAGGAGAATGTAAACAGTCTGGTGACATGTTACAGTCTTTCAGAAAATGTTTGGTTATTGGTGCCTAGCATATAATACCTGAAATGAAAGTCAAAGTAGACCATGGTTTTAAGATGAGTGATGTAGGAAAAGGGTAAGATACCGCAGAAGTATAAGATTACAACTATAGAATAAGTAAGCTCAAGTAATATAAAATGCTTTACAGGAGAAAAGTAAGAATGGAAAGGAAGAGTAAAAGAGAAGGTGTCCTAGGATTATGGGAATCATTATTGAGATCAATGGCCTATTGGCTAATATTTTGTTAGGTACATATATGACTTCAATAAACGAATAATGGAGTGACATCTGTATAAATATAAATAAAACATATTGATAAAAAAACCTGAATACATTTCTTGTAAGAAATTAAGAATAGGAGAAAGAATAGCTGTTAGAATGCAGAGCAATGTTAACCAAAGTTGAAGAGGGTTTGAGTAAGTTGACGAGGGTCTGAGTAAGTTGATAAGGCTTGGGAAGCAGGAAAAGGCGAGTTTGATGTGTGTGAGACAAATGTGCTGCCACTTTTAGCACAGAGAGCTTCTGATGGTGATTGAATGAAACGTGGGAAAATAAATAAACTTGATGTAGGATAAATGAATAAATAATTGAATGAGATATGAGCCGCAGAGACCTCCCACATTGGAAAGTGGACTACAGCAGATAATCCTCTCCTCTCCCAGGGCAGGGTGATTAAGTGGGGACGCGTGTGAAGAGTGCAGGTGGACCCAGGTGAGTTGTGAAAGAAAGAAGAAACAAAAATAATAAGGCACGCGTGCAAACAATCAAAATAATACTAAGTGAATAACAAATTA
Organism: Amia ocellicauda; assembly: GCF_036373705.1. Lineage (NCBI taxonomy): Eukaryota > Metazoa > Chordata > Actinopteri > Amiiformes > Amiidae > Amia > Amia ocellicauda. Next base: position 128,494 of record NW_027102686.1, read on the forward strand.
AACAATAAAGTGAAAGATAATCAACACACAAAATAATGGCAATATACACTCACCTAAAGGATTATTAGGAACACCTGTTCAATTTCTCATTAATGCAATTATCTAACCAACCAATCACATGGCAGTTGCTTCAATGCATTTAGGGGTGTGGTCCTGGTCAAGACAATCTCCTGAACTCCAAACTGAATGTCTGAATGGGAAAGAAAGGTGATTTAAGCAATTTTGAGCGTGGCATGGTTGTTGGTGCCAGACGGGCCGGTCTGAGTATTTCACAATCTGCTCAGTTACTGGGATTTTCACGCACAACCATTTCTAGGGTTTACAAAGAATGGTGTGAAAAGGGAAAAACATCCAGTATGCGGCAGTCCTGTGGGCAAAAATGCCTTGTTGATTCCAGAGGTCAGAGGAGAATGGGCCGACTGATTCAAGCTGATAGAAGAGCAACTTTGACTGAAATAACCACTCGTTACAACCGAGGTATGCAGCAAAGCATTTGTGAAGCCACAACACGTACAACCTTGAGGCGGATGGGCTACAACAGCAGAAGACCCCACCGGGTACCACTCATCTCCACTACAAATAGGAAAAAGAGGCTACAATTTGCACAAGCTCACCAAAATTGGACAGTTGAAGACTGGAAAAATGTTGCCTGGTCTGATGAGTCTCGATTTATGTTGAGACATTCAGATGGTAGAGTCAGAATTTGGCGTAAACAGAATGAGAACATGGATCCATCATGCCTTGTTACCACTGTGCAGGCTGGTGGTGGTGGTGTAATGGTGTGGGGGATGTTTTCTTGGCACACTTTAGGCCCCTTAGTGCCAATTGGGCATCGTTTAAATGCCACGGCCTACCTGAGCATTGTTTCTGACCATGTCCATCCCTTTATGACCACCATGTACCCATCCTCTGATGGCTACTTCCAGCAGGATAATGCACCATGTCACAAAGGTCGAATCATTTCAAATTGGTTTCTTGAACATGACAATGAGTTCACTGTACTAAACTGGCCCCCACAGTCACCAGATCTCAACCCAATAGAGCATCTTTGGGATGTGGTGGAACGGGAGCTTCGTGCCCTGGATGTGCATCCCACAAATCTCCATCAACTGCAAGATGCTATCCTATCAATATGGGCCAACATTTCTAAAGAATGCTTTCAGCACCTTGTTGAATCAATGCCACGTAGAATTAAGGCAGTTCTGAAGGCGAAAGGGGGTCAAACACAGTATTAGTATGGTGTTCCTAATAATCCTTTAGGTGAGTGTAGAACCAAACAAAATACACAAGCCATATTGCATAAAGTGAAGTGAAATATAAATATAATAAGTAATGGTGATTAAGGAGCTAATTAACACCGTCCGTGACATTTACATTGGTTGGGTGTGTGGATAGCAGTAATAATTTTTGTTTTATTGAAATACAAAATAATTCTATTTTTCCGAAGTGCTGAACTTTAATACAGTCTAGAAAGATTAATATTTTTTGTCTTGGGCTATATTATTATTACCATAGTTTTTCTATTGTATAAGTATCTTGGAGTAGAGGCATAGGTGGGCATGTGGGCAGAGGAGTAGGAAGGCCGGTCAAGCAAATAAGCTTGCTAAGGTACGCAGCAGCAGCAAGCAGCCCCCACATCCAGCCAGCCAGCCAGTCTGGCTGGCAGTGACTGAGTGGTTGACAGACGGCAAGCAACGGAATGTACATGCTCTGTGATGTCATAGCAGTCAGCTGAGAGAGGCTCGTGATGTCATCGCTGAGCTGGCTGGCTGACTGGCTGGCTGGCGGGCTGGCTGGCTCTGTGTGTGTGTGTGTTTGTGTGTGTGTCTGTTTTTCTGTTTGTCAGTCTGTCTGTCTGTCTGTCTCTCTCTCTCTCTCTCTCCCTCTCAATTCATTTGTATTGTCAAAAGCAATTGGACATACATACATTCATACATATATATATATATATACATACATACATACATGCTAGAAAGTCATTACTATGTTATCTTAAAGGCTAACTAAGCAGAACATATATCATTATCGAACAGAGTTCATAGGTCTATACATGGTATTAGGGAACAGGCACGTAGGTCATTCTGTTTGACATTGTCTCCAAGGTTCTCATTGTAAATAACAAAGAGAAATCAAAATACCTTATGGCCTCCTGACCTTCTAGCTTGACCTTATCTTTCTTAAGTATACAAGAGAGAAAAACAGTTGTGAGAAAAGAATTTCTAACTTTCCTTCCACACATACATACATACATACATACATACATACATACATACATACATACAAACCAGAGGCATGCAAAAAAATATAAAGAGGATGAAAATGTTGTATAGCACATACAAAAGGGATGGTGATGAAACAAAATACATAGAATATGTTGAGCTGCAAAGAGATCTTAAGAAAGGGATCAGGAAAGCAAAGAGGGAAATAGAAAGAAACATAGCTCTTGGAGCTACAACCAATGCAATGAGCTTTTTTCAAAATTACAACAGCAAGCGGTCAATTAAGGAGGAGGTGAAACAGATAAAGGGCAAAAATGGAGGTATCTTGGAAAACGAACAAGATGTGGCAAATATTCTAAATGAGTATTTCACAGAGGTTTGTACAAAAGAAAAAACAGATGACATGCCACAGGTTGACAATCAATCCAGTCAAACCCTAAGAGAGATCAGGATAAATGAGGAGGAGGTACTAAAGGGACTAGCAGAATTAAAATCAAACAAATCACCTGGGCCAGATGGGATATTTCCAACAGTACTTAAAGAAATGAGGGAAATTATGTATAGGCCGTTAACTCGATTATTTCAAATGACACATAGAACAGGGGATGTTCCCACTGACTGGAAGACAGCAAATTTCATACCAATCCACAAGAAAGGGGACAAAACTGAGCCAGGAAATTACAGACCAATCAGTCTCACCTGCATCACCTGTAAAATTTTGGAAAAAATGATTAGACAGAAAATAGAGGAGCATCTCAATGAAAACCATATTCTTGGAGATAGTCAACATGGGTTTAGACGAGGCAGATCATGTCTTACTAACTTAATACATTTTTTTGAACATGCAACTGCAGCTGTAGATCACGTGAAAGCATATGATATGATATACTTAGATTTCCAAAAAGCTTTTGATAAGGTTCCACACCAAAGACTGATCCTCAAATTGGAAGCTGTTGGCATTCAGGGTCATGTAAGTAGATGGATTATGTACTGGTTGATGTATAGGAAACAGATTAGAGGAGTCACTTCTAACTGGAGTGAGGTTGTTAGTGGAGTTCCACAGGGATCAGTACTAGGGCCTTTGCTTTTTCTAATCTATATTAATGATCTGGACTCTGGGATACTTAGCAACCTTGTCAAATTTGCAGATGATACTAAAATAGGTGGCTTAGCAGATACAATCTTGGCAGCACATGCTATTCAGAGGAACTTAGATAAATTCAGTTGTGGGCTGACACCTGGCAAATGAAATTCAATGTGGACAAGTGCAAGGTAATACATGCAGTAAAACAAAAATGTCCACTATAATTACACTATGGGAGGTACAGATCTAGATGAAGTAATGCATGAGAAAGACCTAGGAATCTATGTGGATTCACTTTCTCCATCCAAACAATGTGGGGAAGCAATACAAAAGGCATACAGAATGCTAGGGTATATCGTCAAAAGTGTAGAATTTAAGTAATGTTAAGACTGTACAATGCGCTAGACCTCATCTGGAATACTGTGTACAGTTCTGGGCACCACACTTCAAGAAGGATATTGCTGCTTTAGAGACAGTTCAGAGGAGAGCAACCAGACTTATTCCAGGTCTGAAGGGAAAGTCCTACTCAGAGAGACTGAGGGAACTGAACCTTTTCACCCTGGAACAGAGGAGATTACGTGGGGACTTGATCCAAGTCTTCAAAATCATGAAAGGTTCCTCAAACCAGAGGAGCTTTTCCAGATCAGCAGGGACACACGCACCAGGGGACAACAAATGGAAATTGGGCTTCAAGGCATTCAAGATGGAAAGTGGTAGAAGCTGAAAGTTTGGGAACATTTAAAAATAGACTGGATAGGATCCATGGATCAATTAGATATTAATGGACACCAAACGAGCATGATGGGTCGAATGGCCTCCTCTCGTGTGTAAACTTTCTTATGTTCTTATGTTCTTATGAATGTTCCCTAAGCATGTTTCAAATGTTCCCTAATTTATGTTACAAATGTGCCTTAGCACCTCTCTCTCTCTCTCTCTCTCTCTCTCTCTCTCTGTCTCAATTCAGTGCATTTGTATTGTCAAAGCAATTGGACATGCATACATACATACATACATATATATGGAAAATAAACAATATGTGTACATCTCTGCATTAATGGTGCCCTAACAGATGTGCAAGTTACATGACAGACAGACAGACAGACACTCACACACACTTTCACACACACACACACACACACACTTTCACAGACAGACAGACAGACAGACACACACACACACACACACACACACACACTTGTATACCTGACACGTATAGAAGACTGGATAGGGAGATATAAATAGCAATGGGGAGACTCTTGTACTTGGTGTGGCTCTATCCATATAGTGGGGCCAGCAGCCACTTAGCAGGTGTAGCAATAGAAGCTCAGCCTGGGGAGACTGGATTTAGCATTTCCTCTCCATTTTGATAACTATCCATAATCATTTCTGCAAAATACTTCTATGATACCTATGTATGTTTTTTACTTGTACTATATTATACTATCAAGTATCAGTGTACACATACAATGTGACCTGTTACATTAATACAGAGGCCACGGAAGGCCAGATCAGTAATAGCCACTGTCCCCTGATATTACACTTTTTTACAATCACTTTGGCACTCATTTCAGAACCTTGATGTCATTTTTCAAAACTCTAGACACAAAACTCACACCCGATGATCAAAATGCACATTTTTCAATTGCTTGGATACAATACACATCAACCTCAGATCATTTGTTCATTGAACTAAAATGATACAACTTAACGTCAAAGTATTACCATTTCAAAATGCAATTCACACATTACATCTGAGATCACTGTCTATTCATTTCATTACAAAGATCTAACTATCAATTGATACAGCTGCTCAAAATGATAAGTGACTGTTGCATTACTCTTAATTCATAGTTTTATGGAAACTGACGAACAGTATTCCATGTTTCGATCATGAAAGTTTCAGGATAATGAGATCCATTGACACCAATAACCGAGGAGCATGAACCAGTTGGACTACATTATCTATGGATGTAATATTTCATCATCATTCATCATCATGTAGCACTTTTCCACACCATGTTTTCAGTGTGGAAGGAAAGTTAGAAATTCTTTCTCTAATACCTGTTTTTCTCTCTTGTATACTTAAGAAAGATAAGGTCAAGCTAGAAGGTCAGGCCAGAAGGTAGTTTGATTTCTGCTTGTTATTTACGATGAGAATCTTGGAGACAATGTCAAACAGTATGATTGAAGTGCCTGCTCCCTAATCCATGTGTTGATCTATGAACTCTGTCCTATAATGATATAAATTCTGCTTAGCTAACTTTTAAGATAACATAGTAATGACTTTCTGATTATAACCAGCTCTTTGATTTTTGTGTATAAAAGCTCTGACTGTTAAAATGAAGGCAGAGCGACTTTGGGATCTTCTTGAGCCACTGTTCCTCTCCACGCTGCGTGTATTAAAGGCATTGCAACTAACGCTCCAACCTGGTTGAAGATGATTGTTCTTCCACATCAGATTTGACATTACTGTATGTATGCAGGCCCTTGTAATTGCTTTTCCAATACTGCCAACTGGTTATTGATGATTGATTTCACATTGTGGTACGAGTATCGAGTGAAATGAGTGCTATCCACCCGAGCAACACAGTGATAACATGGAGCCGGCAGGTCATCCAGGTCACAATAGAGGTCAAGCAGTGGGAGGAGGAAGACGTGGTGGTCAAAGGAATGGAAGGGGACATGCACCCCTTCTGAGAGGTGGTCGTGGGCCTCGTCATAGAGGAGGGCTTAGGCCTCACCAGAGAGGCAGCCATGGGCCTCATTTGAGAGGTGTTGGGGGAACGTGGTAGAGGACAAGGCCACGGACCAGACAGCGGCAGCAACAGCAAATAGTGTCCAGTGAAATCCGAGAAATAGTTGTAGAACATGTTGTAAATCATGGCATGACCATGACTGAGGCAGCTACAATGATTCAATCAAACCTCAGAATCAACTCAGGATCAACTGTGGCCTCAATCATCAGAAATGTCCGTACTGAGAAGCGGCAAGTCTTCAGCATGCACTAAACATTAGGCTACTCTCAATTGTCAAATGACTGTATACTGCATACCAATGTGTAGCACAGAGTATAGTGTGCCTTTTGAAAGAAATGCAGACAGAGTGAAGCAGCTGATGACTGAGTATGTTCAGGTATGTTCAGTTTCAAGATGCCTCTTGTGAAAAATGGTTGTGAGAACCTGAACCTGAACACAGGGCTGATGGAAATTTAGAAGTACAGTAATCAATCCTTTGTTTTGCTTTTTACACTAAGCCAGGTGAGGAACACTGCAGTTGACATTTTACTGTAGTTTTGTTCTTTTTTGTAGCTAATTATTGTTGCATGGATTCAAAGAAACCTATGGTGTGATTTGATTGTATTGCATCAATACATTTCAGATTTTGTTCAATGATTCCACTGTGTCTGTAGTATTCTCTCTACTAGTCCTTTTACAGTGATGTATTTATGTGTAGTACCATAATGAAACATGTATCACATATTTTGTACTACAATATTTAATGATTGTACGAACAACTACACAGTGAAACTATCGGTATCTTCTGTGTTACTATGTTACTATGGTATTTCATGATAAATGAGTTATTTGAACCAACAAGTCTGCAAGTGCTAGGTTTCTTTAAATATATGAATGCACAATGCAATGTTTTGAACATTGGACAGCCTGTGTTACAAGTGATGACCGTTTTGAGTTTTGTGTCTAGAGTTTTGAAAAATGACATCAAGGTTCTGAAATTAGTGACAAAGTGATTGTAAAAAACTGTATATTCATCCTATTTAATGTGCTCTTTTAAAATGTACTTTTCTTTTTTATGTTGCCATTTCTGTTCTACCAATGTTTCAGTTGTTAGCCAAAGATTGACAGAGTACATCTCATACACACAGGCCAGACAGCAAAGATTTCTTTTTGAAATTCAATTACAAATGCTGCATGAACTCATCAATACGATTAGAGCTCCTGAAAGCAATATAACTAACTCACTCTACAGCATCTCATTAGCAGTGAAAAGAAACCAAGAAAGTTGGGACAGTCGACTGTTTACCACTATGTAACATCACCTTTTCTTTTAATAACACTTATTAAGCACTTGGGCACTGAAGACACCACTTGGTTAAGTTTAGCAAGCGGGATTTTCCCCCATTCATCCATTATGCATTTCCTCAGCTGCGCAACTGCACAGGGCCTTCGTTGTCTTAATTTGCACTTCATAGTGCGCCACACATTCTCAATTCGGAGACAGGTCAGGACTGCAGGCAGGCCATGCTAGCACCCGCACTCTCTGCCTATGCAACCATGCGCTTGAAATCTGGGCAGAATGTGGTTTGGCGTTATCCTGCTGAAAAATGCAGGTACGTCCCTGGAAAAGACGATGTCTGGATGGCAGCATATGTTGCTCCAAAATGTGTACATCTCTTTCTGCAAAAATGGTGCCCTCACAGATGTGCGAGTTACATGACAGACACTCATACACACTGTCACACCCACACACACACAAACACACACTTTCACAGACAGACACACGCACACACACACACACACACACACACACACTTTCACAGACAGACAGACAGACACACACACTTTCACACACAATCACTTTCACAGACAGACACACACACACACTTTCACACAGAGACAGACACACACACACTTACATACATACATACATACATACATACAGTGAGGGAAAAAAGTATTTGATCCCCTGCTGATTTTGTACGTTTGCCCACTGACAAAGAAATGATCAGTCTATAATTTTAATGGTAGGTGTATTTTAGCAGTGAGAGACAGAATAACAACAAGAAAATCCAGAAAAACGCATTTCAAAAAAGTTATAAATTGATTTGCATGTTAATGAGGGAAATAAGTATTTGATCCCCTATCAATCAGCAAGATTTCTGGCTCCCAGGTGTCTTTCATACAGGTAACGAGCTGAGATTAGGAGCACTCTCTTAAAGGGAGTGCTCCTAATCTCAGCTCGTTACCTGTATAAAAGACACTTGTCCACAGAAGCAATCAATCAATCAGATTCCAAACTCTCCACCATGGCCAAAGAGCTGTCCAAGGATGTCAGGGACAAGATTGTAGACCTACACAAGGCTGGAATGGGCTACAAGACCATCACCAAGCAGCTTGGTGAGAAGGTGACAACAGTTGGTGCGATTATTCGCAAATGGAAGAAACACAAAATAACTGTCAGTCTCCCTCAGTCTGGGGCTCCATGCAAGATCTCACCTCGTGGAGTTTCAATGATCATGAGAACGGTGAGGAATCAGCCCAGAACTACATGGGAGGATCTTGTTAATGATCTCAAGGTAGCTGGGACCATAGTCACCAAGAAAACAATTGGTAACACACTACGCCATGAAGGACTGAAATCCTGCAGCGCCCCCGCAAGGTCCCCCTGCTCAAGAAAGCACATGTACAGGCCCGTCTGAAGTTTGCCAATGAACATCTGAATGATTCAGAGGAGAACTGGGTGAAAGTGGTCTCAGATGAGACCAAAATCAAGCTGTTTGCCATCAACTCAACTCGCCGTGTTTGGAGGAGGAGGAATGACCCCAAGAACACCATTCCCACCATCAAACAAGGAGGTGGAAACATTATGCTTTGGGGCTGTTTTTCTGCTAAGGGGACAGGACAACTGCACCGCATCAAAGGGACGATGGACGGGGCCATGTACCGTCAAATCATGGGTGAGAACCCTAAGCCAGGGCATTGAAAATGGGTCAAATACTTATTTCCCTCATTAACATGCAAATCAATTTATAACTTTTTTGAAATGCATTTTTCTGGATTTTCTTGTTGTTATTCTGTCTCTCACTGCTAAAATACACCTACCATTAAAATTATAGACTGATCATTTCTTTGTCAGTGGGCAAACGTACAAAATCAGCAGGGGATCAATTACTTTTTTCCCCCACTGTACATACATATATATGGAAAAGAAACATTACAAGTATAAATCACAATAAGATGTAATAAAGTACAGATAAACAAAGTGTAATAAAATGTGATCTGTTTGAAAATGCAGGGACGTCACTGGAAAAGATGATGTCTGGATGGCAGCATATGTTGCTCCAAAATGTGTACATCTCTTCTGCAAAAATGGTGCCCTCACAGATGTGCGAGTTACATGACAGACAGACAGACAGACACTCACACACACTGTCACACCCACACACACACTTTCACAGAGAGACATATACACACACACACACACACACACACACTTTCACACAGAGACAGGCACACACACGTACAGACACACACACTAACTTTCACACAGAGACAGACACACACACACACACACACACATACATACATACATATGGAAAAGAAACAATACTTTTATAAATCACAATAAGATGTAATAAAGTACAGAAAAACTAAATGTAAGAAAATGTGATCTTTAATACACACAAATATGTATGGCTGGTCGGATGCGTCTTGGACTCGGGTTCCTCTTCATTACGTATAACGCTTTTGCCTTTTGCTAAAGCTTTCCGTGGAGGGGATCGTGGGTGAGTTTGTACCATTCTTGGGGGGCTCTGCCTTGTTGGGGCGGAGCTGTGATCCAGGTGAACAGCAGATCGGGCATAGGTGGGCATGTGGGCAGAGGAGTAGGAAGGCCGGTCAAGCAAATAAGCTTGCTAAGGTACGCAGCAGCAGCAAGCAGCCCCCCCATCCAGCCAGCCAGCCAGTCTGGCTGGCAGTGACTGAGTGGTTGACAGACGGCAAGCAACGGAATGTACGTGCTCTGTGATGTCATAGCAGTCAGCTGAGAGAGGCTCGTGATGTCATCGCTGAGCTGGCTGGCTGGCTGGCTCTGTGTGTGTGTGTGTCTGTGTCTGTCTGTTTTTCTGTTTGTCAGTCTGTCTGTCTGTCTCTCTCTCTCTCTCTCTCTCTCCCTCTCAATTCAATTCATTTGTATTGTCAAAGCAATTGGACATACATACATACATACATACATATATGTAGCGTAAGGTACACTTATACATTTCAATTAAAGAAGTGAATTCATAGTATCACCTTATCACGAATCCTGGAGTCTTGTAGAACTCAATTTCTGTAATCATTGGACGCAGACACCAATTCCAAAGATATAAATTGTCAAATTTATTTAAAAACAAAGACTAAATGTAGCACTACACTAATTATACAAAAGGGAAAAACTAATTAAAATTCAACTCTAGATCAACAAATCAAAGACAAATCACTTCCGTGACCAAATCAAAGACCATGGGATCCCATAGGATAACACACAAATCGTTAAACAAAAAAGGTTATAAACACATTGACTACAATACCGGTTAGTAATTCTAGGAATCACTAAGAAACAGTTGAAAGTGCTAAATTGCAGTTTCAGAAGATGAAAAAAAACTGTAACTGATGGGATATGTAGTACTTTATACTCGAGTGGTCTATGCGATTACACCCTGTTGGTGTTATTAAGAATGCCAAGTACCAGAATGCAGAGCGGGACTGTTTTTTGTGCCGTGACTTGTCGGGGGAAAAAGGCGCAGAAAAAACGGACGAGAAGGTGAAGGTAGTATGGCGGTGATGCACGCGTTGGTGAAGTGGGAAAGCGGGGTCGACAAAGACTCTTACAGCGTGATTCCCACTGCTTGCTTTCGCAATTTTGATTTATTCAGCATTGCTGATGATGACGAAGAGACGACTCGAAACTTCAGAGCAGAGTGGAGAGACACGAACAAACCTCCAAAAGGTGGATGGCCTGTCCATGAAGCGCAGATCATTATGACTGGTAACAATGTTTATTTAAAAAAAAAACATTAAAGTCTTTACATGCTATTTGATATATACAATCACAGTATATTTGAAATGAATGTTTAAGTTATTAATGTGTTGTACTTCTAACATACTCTTATAACATGGTAGGTGGTGGTGAGGGCGCTAAAAACTCGTCATACTTGACTGGCATTTGTAAGAACGATTTATTGTGTGTTGTGCTTTACAATAAAATCCCCCAAATCACAAAATAAATTAAACCAGATATAATTTAACTTCAGTTTTGATTCAGTGTTGGCTGTTCATCTTAATTTGTATGGTCAAAGCACAGTATTTTTATGACACATAAATATAATCCCCAAATATCTGTGGACATAATGCAGGGTTTTATTTATTTTATTTTTATTTTAGGAAAAGAAGGCGAACTAAGAAGAAAACTTAATGACCTAACAAAAATGCCCTGTCCTAAAATGAAGAGAGTACCTAAACCAAACAAAAAACTTCAAATTTCAGATGATAGTGACCTTGATGAACCACAGTTACCGGTGAGATAATTACTGCAAATATTAAATAAATGTATTGCAGGATTGTTTTTTTTTAATCATATTCATATATATATATATTTTCATTTTAAACTCTTTTCCTCTCTGAATACAGCACAAAATAAGAAAGAAAACCGATGGAGCTTCAAGAATTAGATCCCGTCATATTCTACAGACATTTAAAGAGTCCAGTGAAGTTGAGCTACAGCAAAAAGTTAAGCAGCTCGAAAAGGAAAACACAAGACTTAAAAATGAAAACCAATGTCTTCGAAACCGTATGGTTGATGGTAAGTTTTTTTATTTATAGCAAATAATTCCTTACCTTGATAAATGTTATTCTTCAGTAATTTAGATTCCAGAGTAATGTATTATAGTTGATCATACTGAAGTAATCTAGAACCACAATACAGACTCTTAATGTGCACTGTCTAATAGTATAATAATACTGATTATTAAATAAAGTTTTTCAACATAACTTCATAATCCTACATTAATGACTATATGCATTACATTAGACCTGGTAATTCTTGTATTTTATCTTTTTTATTTTTTTCGTAGCTAATGTTAATGACCCACAAAAAGGTCAGTTTGCCAATAACATAGAGCAAGTCTCTCAAGTATAATTGCAGGCATTGATGGTTTTGTTTTCACTTTGTATTAAATATATTACTAGAAATGATTATCATTTAATACTAAGGTTTTTTTCTCCAGAGATTCCAGACCTTTTGGATAATCTGAAATTTTTTTTAACAAAAGCCACATTTATCAGCGATGAAGACAAAAGTGTGTCACCATCAAGTGGTTCTGACAGCCCCACAGCAAATTGTTCTGAATCTGACAAAGAATCACCAAAACAGGTATAACACTCTTGGTCTACAATATTACAAAGACAAGGTAAAAATATATATATTGAAAACAAATATTGGTTGTAAACAATCTAATGATGCTACATTATCAGTTATATTCATAGTTATAGTTGATAATAAGAATGTAATTGAATTATGGGTGTCACAGATTCACTGACTTTATTATGTCTGTAAATTAATAAACTTAGAATTGAGACATACTGTGGTCTTTAATAACACATTTCTGTAACAAAATCACAGCCTTACTGATAATGTATTCCACTTAACATAATATAAGAATAGTTTGGGGATAAACTTGTTTTTTATTTACCATTGTCTTTTAGGTGGAAATATTCCCAGGCACTGGAGTTTACATTGACAAACTGTCCTGGATCCTTGCAGAGAGGTGCAGCACGAATACGTCATATGCAAGAACCCTGACGGTTGCTGTCTTTGACTTTCCAACATTATTAAAGAGCAATCTTCGTGGTGGTGGCAGCAAGAGAGATCCAACTTCGGAGAAAAAGACACCTCTGGATCGCTTAAAGGTGGAAGCCATATATGGTATGTAAATGCTGTTGTACAAAATTTCTAACTCTCCTTTTTAACTGTATAGAACACAAAGGGTTAGCATTTGAAATGTTCCTTTGGCCTTTGTTTTAGTTTCAGAGACTAGAGTTAATTTATTAATAAATAATAATACCTTACATGTAGCAGCTGGAAAGATCCCAAAGTGCTCTACAGACTCACTTCACCCACCACCCTCTGGGGTGCAGCCATTTTGTACCAGCAGATTACTACACAGCAGTAAAGGTGGAGTCATAACAAATTTGTTAGACCTGATTGAGGGAAGCCTGACTTAGAATTCAGCCACGTCACTCTTTCAACAACACCTTGTAAATCACCTTGGATTAATGCTTCAGACATATTAATACATAATAATAATGAATAGTGCCATGGGATCCTTGACAATATAAACTTTCATGTCTCATTTAAATTTGACTTTTGAGCAAATACTTCACATTTCAGTCCAGTTGTGCCACATCAATGTAATGCTTAAGCAAGGTATTAATGGAGAAAAGACTGCCTTTGCATAGCTGCTTCGCCAAGTACAGATTTTACTATGAACTAGTGTAAGACAAGTTTAAGAGCATACACCAAAACGTTTAAATACACCCACACACAAAAATGTTGATTTACTGTGGCAATATGTAACTAATGAACCCTTCTCAAAGATATGTGGTATGTTTATTAAAAGATTTTTATATATCTATGTGCAAGTCATTAAATCTATGTGATACATGTTTTTTAGGGGCTACCTTGAAAAAATTGCCCAGTACCCCAAAGAGTGTAATTGGTGGTGCAATTAACAGCAAGATAAATGAACTACGACACAGAATGAAACCAGAGTGAAGATTTGAAGAACCAGATCTGTATTTTTTGTTTTGTTTTCAACAGGGTTGGGGTCAATTCCAATTCAATTTTTAATTCCCTTTTCAATTCAATTCCAATAAAGAATATTCTGTGAATGCAAAAAGTAATTGCAATTTTGAATTGATTTGTAGGAGGAATTGGAATTGAAAAACAGGAATTGACCCCAACCATGGTTTTCAGTGAGTGTTGTACAAATTGATAGGTCAGGGTTTCTGTAAAAACTTAATAGAGGCCAGCAGGCGTGCACGATCTGGGAAAAACTGCTCCACTACAACAGACCTCTTTCCCTTCGTTTTCTCTAAAAACCTCCTGATATCCTTCACTGCAGCTCTGACTCACCGAGGACGAGGAGGCGAGAGAGGAATCCGTGAAGCCGCCCTCACTGTCACTCCGAGCCGCGATGCTCCAGCGTGTAGCCGGACCTTTCCCCACCAAGCCGCTCGCTACCCCAGCTTCACTACTGTGCCACCACTTCTTTTACTGCCACTATTTACCAACACCGTCCGTGCTCCCTCCCAGCACCTTCTTAGTGCGTTTTTTCCACCCGGCGCCTCGGCTTGTACCGCCGAGCCTGGCCCTGCCTCCTCCTCGGCTACACCCTGTGTGTCTGTCCGCCCGTCTGCTGGCTGCTGAGGTTGTTCCTCGTCACTAACCAGCGCCCCGTGCACCGCCTCAACACCATCTCCCCCCGGCGTCTCGGTCGTCACTATCCCCCGCTGCCTCGACCCCGTCCCCCAGCTGTGCGTCATCGCCTCCGGGCAGCTCTTCCCCCGTCACGGCATCAGTGGTACCATCGGTCCGACCGGCGACTGTCTCCTCCGCCGGGGCTCGATCTCTGTCTGCCCGCTGCATCTGTGGCTGCGGGCCGGTGTCTCTATTCCTCCCCGCGTCGCCCCGCTCCTCCTCCCGCTCCCTGTCCTGCTCGGGACAGTTCCTCACGACATGCCCCTCGCTCCCACACCTGAAACACTTCATGGACTCCGAAGTAGCGAACACGACGTAGTCGGTATTGTCGATCTTAAATTTAAAAATGACATTAAGATCCTCATTGATGTTATTGAGGATCATATACAGCTGCCTTCGGAAGGACATGACGTGTTTCAGTTGCGGGGCTTTGCAGCCCAGCGGGACCCTCTTAATGCCGGACATCAGCTGCCCGAGCCGGTGCGGATGAACGGAGGGACGTTAGACAGCGTTACCTTCCGGGCAGGAGCAGCGAGCGGCAACACCGGGGTGAAAGTGTCGTCTAACACTGTGCCATTAGCCACTAGCTGATTGAGCAGATCAGTGGTTTTTAAGAAGATAACAATGGCAGCAGACTTGATATTTTCACACCCTGCTACCTCCCCAACCGCTAACACACACTGCTCTAGGGGGCAGAACTGCACCGGAGCGATCTTGACTCCATGGCGTCGGGTCAGTTTTTCAAAAGACGCATTCAGGGGGTCCGACCCCCCGACCCGGGAAGAACTACCGGTACTCCCCCCTCCCCTCCCCTGTTCCCCCACAATAAGAAAAGCACTGAAAACAGAAGACAAAATAAACAAACTGAAAAAAGTAAAGCAACAAAAAAACGCAGCCAAAGGACAGAGCTCTCAGCAGCACTCCCGCTCACTGCAGACCCCTCCCACACACTCCCAGCTGAGAGAGAGAGAGAGAGAGAGAGAGTTAGTGTCTGTCTGTCTCTCTCTCTCTGTAGATGCATCATAGGGAACATATGTAACAATCTCTCTTTTTGTTTACCAAAAATGAGAATGAACGTATTTCAAGTGGGTGTTGCCTTGGTTGGAAACGTTTTAAGATTATTTATGAAGTGTAAAGTGGATTTGTCTCAGTTCTCCGTAGTTTTCAATGTATGTGCCATTCAGTAGCGTTCATGTTACAGATGTGCCCTATGCAGTGGTAGGGTCAATAAAATGTCAGTAAAACTTTATTTTAGCAATTATGGAGGGGAAGAACTGCAAATAGAGGGTCCCCACTAATTATCTAACTTACCAACAACGTTTCAAATTAGGTCTTGCGAAGCTGCCAAATAATGCTGTATAATCGTATGTGTCTTCATACACCGGCTGCTATAGTCTGATAGCTTTGATTATATATATATATTTTCTCGTGAACCACAAATGCTATTTGCTTGATTTTTACAGAGTATGTTATAAATACCATTCTTATGAAGCCTGACAAATTGTATCCTGTAATTATGAATATTTTCAAATCATTTGTTTGTTTTTCCTAACATGTTACAAATGTTCCCTATGTGAAAGATGCATTATATCTTAATAACGTCTAAACAATTAAAGATATACAGATTATTATTTTCGGTAAAGTTATAACACATTGCTATTAACTATGTGTGTCAGTAAAAGTTTAAAAAATCCTAACAATTTTTTATTGATCCTGCAAAATAAGTGTTTAGGGAACATTTGTAACATAGTTTGGGTTAGCCACTGGGTAAGGGTTACATCTTCAGCAGTAAGTTTATTCATGTTAATTATTCTCATCAATGTTAAAGAACAATAAGTTCTATCATGTGTGTCGATAAAATGCTGATATTCCATAACGTTTGCTTGTGTATTCTGCAAAACACATATTTAGGGAACATTTGTAACATTAGGGTTACGATTTGCCATAGACGCGGAATGAGTTTGATTGTGATGTTAAATGGGGTTTAAAGACGCAGTCGCCTCGGTGCTGATTACTATTGC
Source organism: Amia ocellicauda (assembly GCF_036373705.1). Taxonomy (NCBI): domain Eukaryota; kingdom Metazoa; phylum Chordata; class Actinopteri; order Amiiformes; family Amiidae; genus Amia; species Amia ocellicauda. Next base: position 145,074 of record NW_027102686.1, read on the forward strand.
TGTGTTTCTCCACTTCTACTCCATGCTTGGGAACGCCCACATCCAGTGACGTCAAAACCGGTGGAAAAGCGGGCCGGTTCAAAAAAGATCAGCTGGATCCCAGGCCGAGCAGCAGCTCCGGCTCCAGCACCGGCACCATGTCGCTGGAAAAGCGCTAAGTGAGCTCACAGTGAGCTCAGTGTAATGTCTGCTCTGGTGAGCTCACAGTGTGACCTAGTCGTGAGTTCACGTCTTCACTGGGTAGTCCATGACAACTTAATTGACTCAATTCTTGGGCTTAATTGGTCAAAATGACCATTGGTTGAAGGTACTCAGGGACTGATGTGTAGAGAGACTTATTAAACCTGCAGGATTGTGGTTTTCCCAGAACAGAATTAACCAGTGTAGCGTTATGTTGGGTGTATTCTGATAAGAGCATTTTAGCTCTGAGCTGAAGCACTGATCTAAAGAAGACCTCTCCCCCCCAAATTTATCAGATTTCCTTAACTCATCAGCATGTGAACTGGTTTACATCAAAGTGACAGTCTTGGGAGGATGGCACCGAGAATGGGCCAAATAGCTTGGAATCCCTGCTGTGAGATGTCTGGGGAAAGGGGCCTGTAGGAAATAAAAACTCTTTGAAATGGACGAGAGCCGAAATCCCGACACAGAGCTACGAACCCGTGCCAACCGGCATTTCCAAAAGATGGCATGGATTGACATCAGTCATAAATCAAGCCCCCCTCCAATAGGACACTGGGGGCTGAAACCGAAATCCAATCTCACAAACTAAAGAACCAATCACCTATTGATCTGACAGGCGTATAAAGGGTAACGCACGGCATCTCTCTCTCTCTCTCACCTAAACCAGTAACTCGCTGCCACAGCTCAACTTGTATCTCTGTTGCCAGAACCGGAACCAGAAACCAACTAAGTCTTTGCCAGCAACAGAAGGGTTAAACTGGGAGAAGGAGATTGAGCCGTAGGAAGAATTCTTTTAAAGGACTTTATTAAATAAAGAACTTTACAGACTGCGCTGCCCGCCTGTGCCCAGCCATCCAGCTGGACAATTGACTAAGTCGACTGAATACGAAAGTCATTTAAATAGCTATTTGAGTCTTAAGAAACTTGACCCTTGGAACGAACAGGGCCCTGCTTTCCTCAAAGACTTTGTCTTCAAGTTTGTGGTTAAAATACTTAATTTAATCCCTGTATTGTATGGAATAATAATAACAACTGTAAAACATAAGAGAAGGGCCTAATAATAAACACAATACACAATAGACTAGAACCCTTAGAATATAATAATACGAACATCTTCATGATTAGTATGATTGTACTTTGGATAATATATTAATGCAAGTTGATAACATATTTTACAGAAAATGGGTTTTAGGAATTGTGACCAAAAAACTAAAATAATTGCTTCAGGGACCACTGCTCCTTTTATCAAGACCAATGTATAGCCCACTTTTCTTTTAAATTATGTTTAAAACAAAATTGAAGAAGCAGTGGTTAGTTCTGAATCAAACATATTGACCCCCTCACTCAATCTGTAAGTCCTGCAGCAAACATTGGAATATGCATAGATATTTGCACAGACTGGTATAAATGTCCCTTATAACTAACCAAATGCCATTTTTGTTGTTTGAAAAGTGCCCAACATCTTACCAGTATGTCCTTTTAGTATGTCACAAAGGTTCCCTAAGGCACAGAAACTTAGAATACAGAGCAAACACAAGTTTCAACCATTGAAATACTTACTAATTTGATTGTTTCACGGACATCAATATCTGGACAATCATAAATATCAAGACTGGCCGTTTCTGGTGCACCTCCAAGCAGCACATGGATCATTGCAGGACTTCCGATATGGAGGGAATTAAGTGGTCAGGTTCTCCTTCAAATAACAATGTTTTATCAGTGATTCCTGAGGAGGGAGGAAATCAAATAAGAATACACATCAAATCACATATATATATATACAGTGAGGGAAAAAAGTATTTGATCCCCTGCTGATTTAGTATGTTTGCCCACTCACAAAGAAATGATCAGTCTATAATTGTAATGGTAGGTGTATTTTAACAGTGAGAGACAGAATAACAACAAAAAAATCAAGAAAAACGCATTTCAAAAAAGTTATACATTGATTTGCATGTTAATGAGGGAAATAAGTATTTGACCCCTTCGACTTAGTACTTGGTGGCAAAACCCTTGTTGGCAATCACAGAGGTCAGACGTTTCTTGTAGTTGGCCACCAGGTTTGCACACATCTCAGGAGGGATTTTGTCCCACTCCTCTTTGCACATCCTCTCCAAGTCATTAAGGTTTCGAGGCTGACGTTTGGCAACTCGAACCTTCAGCTCCCTCCACAGATTTTCTATGGGATTAAGGTCTGGAGACTGGCTAGACCACTCCAGGACCTTAATGTGCTTCTTCTTGAGCCACTCCTTTGTTGCCTTGGTTGTGTGTTTTGGGTCATTGTCATGCTGGAATACCCATCCATGACCCATTTTCAATGCCCTGGCTGAGGGAAGGAGGTTCTCACCCAAGATTTGACGCTACATGGCCCCGTCAATCGTCCCTTTGATGTGGTGCAGTTGTCCTGTCCCCTTAGCAGAAAAACACCCCCAAAGCATAATGTTTCCACCTCCATGTTTGACGGTGGGGATGGTGTTCTTGGGGTCATAGGCAGCATTCCTCCTCCTCCAAACACGGCGAGTTGAGTTGATGCCAAAGAGCTCGATTTTGATCTCATCTGACCACAACACTTTCACCCAGTTCTCCTCTGAATCATTCAGATGTTCATTGGCAAACTTCAGACGGGCCTCTACATGTGCTTTCTTGAGCAGGGGGACCTTGCAGGCGCTGCAGGATTTCAGTCCTTCACTGCATAGTGTTACTAATTGTTTTCTTGGTGACTATGGTCCCAGCTGCCTTGAGATCATTAACAAGATCCTCCTGTGTAGTTCTGGGCTGATTCCTCACCGTTCTCATGATCACTGAAACTCCACGAGGTGAGATCTTGCATGGAGCTCCAGACCGAGGGAGACTGACAGTTATTTTGTGTTTCTTCCATTTGCGAATAATCGCACCAACTGTTGTCACCTTCTCACCAAGCTGCTTGGTGATGGTCTTGTAGCCCATTCCAGCCTTGTGTAGGTCTACAATCTTGTCCCTGACATCCTTGGACAGCTCTTTGGCCATGGTGGAGAGTTTGGAATCTGATTGATTGATTGCTTCTGTGGACAGGTGTCTTTTATACAGGTAATGAGCTGAGATTAGGAGCACTCTCTTAAAGGGAGTGCTCCTAATCTCAGCTCGTTACCTGTATAAAAGGGGACAATATTAGGTATAGATATCCTTAGAGAAGCCGGCGCACTAGTGGATGCTAATAATAATTGCATAATATGGACCAATACACACGGGAATAAAAAGAATACACAAAGATACGCAACAAATTGTGCTAGTATCTCACTCACACCGTCAACACCTCATATATGGCCAGACACACCACTTGGACACGTATGTCAGGAATTTCCTGATGTTTGGGCAACACATAAACTAGATTGTGGTCTGGCACAAATTGAACCTATAGTAATCCCAGGTCCAGTACACAAAGCACATAAACAGTATCCTATTAAACCAGAAGCTTTTACAGCAGTTCAGACAATTATTCAAACATTGCAAAATGAAGGAATAATACGCGAAACGCATTCAACCACTAATTCTCCAATCTGGACAGTGGCAAAACCAGACGGCTCATGGTGACTCACAATTGATTACACACAATTGAATAAAGTTACACCCCGGTTACACCCGATTGTAGCCAATCCCAACACTATATTAAATGATTTGAAACCTGAACACTCTATTTTTACCATCCTGGATATTAGCAATGGATTTTGGAGCCTGCCACTCCACTCTGATTCCCAAGATAAATTTGCGTTTACTGTATGTGACAAACAGTACACATGGACTAGAGTGCCACAGGGATTTCACAACAGTCCGACACTCTTTCACCAGGCAATGGCCAAGACCTTAGAAGGAATGGATCTGACACCCTGGAATAGTTTAATCATCCAGTACGTGGATGATCTTTTGATTGCGTCTCCTGATGAGTCCTCGGTGTCTTACAAAAGGCAGGATTTAAAGCAAGCCCTAAGAAAGCACAAATAGGCTTAACTAAGGTTCAATATCTCGGACACAACATTTCACAAGGACAAAAATCTATGACGCATAATAGGCAAGAAGCCATTCTAAATATGCCAAAACCACATAATGTTAGGGCTGTGCGTAAAGTTATGGGGCTCCTTAATGATTGCCGCACTTTCATCCCTAATTTCACACAAGCCACAGGTCCGATACAGGCGTTAATCAAAGGGAGCCCGGCTCCCTTGGACCCCATAGACTGGGGACATGAACAGGAAATAGCCTATCGTGTAATAAAACAGGCTCTCAGCAATGCCCCCGCCCTCGGGTTACCAGATCATACTAAACCATTTCACCTCTACTGTTCCCAAGATGGGATCTATTATACAGCAGTTCCGACACGTCCCGTCGCCTATTACTCCACAAAGCAACCTACGGTAGCAGCAGGCATGCATCGCTGTATGGCAGCAGTAGACTGCGCCTCTTGGGCAGTGCAGGCATGCGATTCGATTGTAATGAACACACAGTTGATTCTGCACACAGGACACACGTTAGTTGAATTATTACACACCGGCAAATTGCGTTCAGTCTCCGATAGTAGACGAGCTAGATGGGAAGCTGTTTTGCTCCCCAGAGATAAATCCATACAAATAATAAAAGACACACGAGTAAACCCAGCAGATGGGATGTTAGGGGAGGGAGAAGAGCATACATGCTCTGAGCTGGTTCTCCAGGAGGACCACAGTCGCTTCCTAGAAAACCCCCTCACAGACCCTGACTTGGAACTATATGTTGATGGATCCAGGAAAATAAAAGATGGAATTCCCCACACTGGGTGGGCGGTGGTATTGGATGATAGCACCGTCGTAAAAACAGGATCCCTGCCAGGACACTGTTCAGCCCAAGTGGCAGAACTCGTGGCGCTGACTGAGTCATTAAAAATAGCGAAAGACATTAAAGTTAACATTTTCACTGACAGTCACTATGCATTTGGAGTAGTACACGACTATATGGCAACCTGGGAACGTAGAGGGTTTATAACAACAGCAGGAGAAGTAATCAAAAATTATGAGTATGTCCTTAGTTGAATCATGGACAGATAACAAATGTGTCCAAATGACACGCACCTATGCAAATGCCCTTAATAAAACAAAATGTTGGGTTTGTTCCCACATTCCACACGACACTAAGAAAGGGGTTCCAATGATCCCCATTCCAATTCCAGGATTTTCTGATTATTCACAACTTAGAGTTGCCTCTAATGTACGGTATGCATATGATTATGCCTTAGGCATCACAGGAGAATGGTACTTTAGACCGAAGATGGATCAGAATAATCAAAGCAACTACAAAGATACACCAGTCCTCCGGAGAAAAAACCCTCTGGGGATGGCTTGCTGATACCTTTGGTAATCTGGGTATGATTGTGTTACATGGATTGATATCGGTAGTTACTATTCTGCTATGTCTGTATGTTTCTTTTTTATGTCTTAAATACACTGTTCAAAGAGCATCTCAACAACTTTGTAAACCTCATAATGTATCTACTATGGTTACAGCTGCAATTAAAACACCCTCGTTGGCAGACGTTCTCTAAATTTCTACTAAACGACACCATCCCTCACTCGGGAGGAGCAAAACTCACACACCCATTGACACAAATCTTATTCTATCCCCTTGGTTCTGGAGGCTCCATGTGACTGAGGACAAATGGATTTAGTATCAAAGGCAATAAACCTCATGACTCAAGGAAAACCAAAGGATGCATTGGAAAGATACTATTACAAAGGTCACTCTGCTCCATGAGACACCTTCAGGACATTCTGTACATTCACATTTAGGGACACACACTTATCGCTCTCCCAGACAGCAGGGACACCCTTACACTCGCCGTACACACATATACACCCCACGGGGAAGGGTTGGGATGAAGGAGCTGAAAACGCAGCGTCAAATCTTCCTAACCCCTAAGGGGATTTGCTTGTAACTGACAAACATAACTTTTTGGCTTCTTTCTGCTTTGCTCTATTGCCAAACAGCAGAGAATGAAGACTCTGTATAGGAAGTTGAAGAAAGTGTTTTGTGATAACTATATAATGTTTTATATTAATACTAGCATTAGAAGTAGTTTGTATACAGACTGAGCAGATTAGATTTAGCAGCACAAGTAAAGGGTCAACAAGGTTAGTTTGTTAGAAACTCCTGTCAGTAATGAAAGATCACACAGTGCCGAAATAGCCTACAGATGTCTGCTGAGAATTTGTTTATGACTTAATCGTTTCTCCAGATAGGCAGGAATTGTTTCTGTTAACGAGCGATTGACACTAGGTAAATGACGACCGTGGGATCGCATCTTCCTAGTGCACATCAAAGACGGACATCTGCTTTGGATCCATCACCTCTTCACGGGAGGACAGATCATAAAACGGACCCGGACCTGTATCTTCTGATTGGATGAACGGCCATAAGATGTTACGTCATTTTCCTATAAAGCTGCACTCATGTTGGTAAACATTAAGTTCTCACTGAAGGAATTATTCCTGACATGGGGCTTCCGAGCGGCTCGATTAAAGTTCTATTTGCTTTATCTCCACGATTTCTCCACTTATTTCCCACACGGTTCTACACCATATAATCACAGTTTAAACGATATTAAATCAAATCGCAGCCAATCAGCTTTTCTTCATTTTGAAATCATTTAATGAGAGCATTACATTTATTTTGGTAAGACTAAATTAGAATGCATATTTCCTGTAACCAACTAAACACATTTATACATTTTGCTACAAGTAAGACTTTAAAAATAGATCATGTAGTACTGTATACCCGCTGCTACAGCCATCACTGTGATTCTCTCTCCGTCACAAAAGAGGCACGTCATCAGGGGCCCAGTTGATAAGGACAGTACAGGAACCTAAAACATGCACTGCAGCAGTCACATGATTCACAGCAAAAAAAATGTTACAATACAGCTTCATGTGAAACCCTCAAAACCCAGCACAGAAGACTGGAGAATAATCATGTACTGGCACTAGGAAACACATGAAAACAAAAAACAATGAGCTCGTACCTTATCCATATTAAGATCTCTTTGTAGTGGCCTTACATAGATCATGGCAGAGCCAATGTGGATTTCTGGGTCCCTTCAATATTTCATGAGTACCCCTCATCAGGGCAAGGAATAACATCCAAGATCCTGAAATCTTCATGAGTTCAAATCCAGCCCCTCACTCAGTTTAGGATACGATTCCAAGAACTGATTTCTGAATCCTTCACAACTGCGCTCACATCCTGACATGAAATACAACTCAAATGTGAATCTAATGAACATCTTACTCACTAATAGACAACCTTGGATTCACAATAGGTTTCTATTCTTTTCATTTGTATAGCATGTGCACGTAGAACAAGCGAATGGATCACAAACGGGCAAATATTCCCGATCTGAATTCCACACATTTCATTAGGAGAGGCATCTGAAAGGATTTGGGGAGCTTTCAAATTGTAATAGTTGATGATATTTCAGTAGCACAGGACAGTGCTTTAATAAAACGTATAAAATATCCAAGGTCATATAACATTACATGTCACTCATATAGCTGTCTTGTTTTCCCAATGTTTCTTGTGCTGTGCAGTATATGTACAACTAAATAACACTTTATAAGATCTGTCTTCTAGTTGTTTTACGGTGCTGCTCCGGTGGCGCTGCGGGTTAAACGCCCAGAGCATCAGAGCGGCGGCGGCGTCAGAGCAGCACTGGGCCCCCAAACAGCGCGGCTAGAAACCTACATAGAGCCAAACATTTTAACCTTTTGACTTGTCCATTATAACCCCAATTAAATCATTAATATCATATAGAACTCTTTTAATAATCATTATTGTAATCATCGCTTCACTGCACCGGCTCATTTCATGCTGTATTACAGCAGTGCTCTGTTCACACAATCTCTCTCTCTCTCTCTCAATTCAATTCAATTCAATTCAAGGGTGCTTTATTAGCATGACAAACAGTTTCGTAGTGTTGCCAAAGCAGTTAATATTATATACATAAATTGAAAAATAATAAAAGGTAAGAAAAATAATGTATAAATAAAATCTTAATAGACATGTACATTTACTTTATTTATACTTAACAAGTTTACAGCTGGTGCTCCTGTATGTTTTCACAGTGAGCCCCTCAGGCTGTGGCAGGCGGCTACATATTGGGCGGCCAGGGGGGCAGTGTGTCCCTCCCCCAGGAGGATAGCTATTTGTTTTTCATGTATCAATTCAGAAAATGATTTTACAATATTTATGAATTTATTAAAGAATGTGTCCCTTATTTTGGCATATTTATTGCAGTGGAGGAGGAAGTGCATCTCTGTCTGGACCTCTCCTGTCTCGCAGTGACCACAGCGCCGCTCCTCTCTGGGCAGCCAGCTCTGCCTGTGTCGGCCTGTCTCTATGGCCAGGCTGTGATCACTGAGCCTGTACTTGGTCAGGATGCGTCTCTGCTTCGTATCTCTGACAGTGAAGAGATACTCTGTCAGGGTGTTTTCTCTGTTTAGGGCCCGATAGCAATCCAGTTTACTTTGGGAATTTGGTTTCATTGTTCCAATGTTCCAGATAGGAGGTTTTGATTATCTTTATGATTTGGTTGACTCTAATTGGGGGCAGGTAAGCAGTGCTGACCTGAAGCTGGTCTCTGTTCGCAGTATTAGCGGGGGTCAGTGCCGTGAGCTTCAGGGCCAGCTGACTCAGGGGACTCTTTTCAGGGCTGAACTCTTGGGTTTGGAGGACCTTGTACTGCAGTGAGTCTGACTCACTTTTCTTCAGGTGCACCAGAATTGCAGTGCTCTTTTCTTTATATTAATGAGAGTTGGGTAGCGGCCTTATTCTGCCCTGCATGCGTGGTTTGGTGTGTTCTTCTTCTGATTGTGTAGAAAGCTCTTCTTGTTTTGTCTTTGAGTGCCTTCACTGCCAGGTTAAAGTCAGGGGTGCTGAGGACCATGTTGAACAATTTAAGCTCAGCCTCCTGCAGTTGTGCGCTGCTGTGTTTGAGCATCTCAGTGCTGATGCTGTCCGGGATGCAGGCTTTTCTGGGTGGAAGTGCCTGGAGCTTTTTAGATATTTCCTGTAGGGTGATTGGAGCATCAGTTGGGTTTTGATTATTTTTAATTGATTGTTCGAGTAATTTCAGTTTTTCCCTGGGTTCAATTTGTTTGTGTGTCAGATCATTTTGTTGGATATCTTTATAAAGCTTTTCAAAGTATTTTTTCCAAATGGTTCCATTTTGTATTGCCAATTCTTGTTGTTTTGTTGAATTTAAATTGTTCCACATTTCCCAGAACTGGATGTTTTTGATTGGATAGGTGCCTTAAATTTGTTCGTATTGATTTACACTCATCATCAAACCATGTCTGTGTGTGTGTGTGATTCTGGTTTATCTTTTTCTTTGTCTTTTTAAGATTTGCCATTGTGGCTGCAATTTGAAATATTTGATTGATATCATTTATGGCCAGATTTAGTCCTGAGATGTCAGGCTGATACTGTGAGCTGAGGAAAGAGTTGATGATGTTGGTTATTTCTGTAGAACTGATTGCTTTGTTCAATTCCTCTGTGCTGGTTGGAGCCCATCTGTATGTTTAATTAAGGTTGTACAGCTTACCGGGCTGTGTCTGTGTGTTGCTGGCCTGACTTCTGCTTTTCAGAATCGATTTGCAATGGTCATTTTGACCAATTAAGCCCAAGAATTGAGTCAATTAAGTTGTCAAGGACTACCCAGTGAAGACGTGAACTCACGACTAGGTCACACTGTGAGCTCACCAGAGCAGACATTACACTGAGCTCACTGTGAGCTCACTTAGCGCTTTTCCAGCGACATGGTGCCGGTGCTGGAGCCGGAGCTGCTGCTCGGCCTGGGATCCAGCTGATCTTTTTTGAACCGGCCCGCTTTTCCACCGGTTTTGACGTCACTGGATGTGGGCGTTCCCAAGCATGGAGTAGAAGTGGAGAAACACAGCAATAGTAATCAGCACTGAGGCGACTGCGTCTTTAAACCCCATTTAACATCACAATCAAACTCATTCCGCGTCTATGGCAAATCGTAACCCTAATGTTACAAATGTTCCCTAAATATGTGTTTTGCAGAATACACAAGCAAACGTTATGGAATATCAGCATTTTATCAACACACATGATAGAACTTATTGTTCTTTAACATTGATGAGAATAATTAACATGAATAAACTTACTGCTGAAGATGTAACCCTTACCCAGTGGCTAACCCTAACTATGTTACAAATGTTCCCTAAACACTTATTTTGCAGGATCAATAAAAAATTGTTAGGATTTTTTAAACTTTTACTGACACACATAGTTAATAGCAATGTGTTATAACTTTACCGAAAATAATAATCTGTATATCTTTAATTGTTTAGACGTTATTAAGATATAATGCATCTTTCACATAGGGAACATTTGTAACATGTTAGGAAAAACAAACAAATGATTTGAAAATATTCATAATCATACAATTTGTCAGGCTTCATAAGAATGGTATTTATAACATACTCTGTAAAAATCAAGCAAATAGCATTTGTGGTTCACGAGAAAATATATATATATAATCAAAGCTATCAGACTATAGCAGCCGGTGTATGAAGACACATACGATTATACAGAATTATTTGGCAGCTTCGCAAGACCTAATTTGAAACGTTGTTGGTAAGTTAGATAATTAGTGGGGACCCTCTATTTGCAGTTCTTCCCCTCCATAATTGCTAAAATAAAGTTTTACTGACATTTTATTGACCCTACCACTGCATAGGGCACATCTGTAACATGAACGCTACTGAATGGCACATACATTGAAAACTACGGAGAACTGAGACAAATCCACTTTACACTTCGTAAATAATCTTAAAACGTTTCCAACCAAGGCAACACCCACTTGAAATACGTTCACTCTCATTTTTGGTAAACAAAAAGAGAGACTGTTACATATGTTCCCTATGATGCATCTACAGAGAGAGAGAGAGAGAGAGAGAGAGAGAGAGAGGTGCTAAGGCACATTTGTAACATAAATTAGGGAACATTTGAAACATGCTTAGGGAACATTCATAAGAACATAAGAACATAAGAACATAAGAAAGTTTACAAACGAGAGGAGGCCATTCGACCCATCATGCTCGTTTGGTGTCCATTAATATCTAAGTGATCCATGGATCCTATCCAGTCTATTTTTAAATGTTTCCAAACTTTCAGCTTCTACCACTTTCCATCTTGAATGCCTTGAAGCCCAATTTCCATTTGTGTCCCCTGGTTTGTGTGTCCCTGCTGATCTGGAAAAGCTCCTCTGGTTTGAGGAACCTTTCATGATTTTGAAGACTTGGATCAAGTCCCCACGTAATCTCCTCTGTTCCAGGGTGAAAAGGTTCAGTTCCCTCAGTCTCTCCGAGTAGGACTTTCCCTTCAGACCTGGAATAAGTCTGGTTGCTCTCCTCTGAACTGCCTCTAAAGCAGCAATATCCTTCTTGAAGTGTGGTGCCCAGAACTGTACACAGTATTCCAGATGAGGTCTAGCGCATTGTACAGTCTTAACATTACTTCCCTTGTTTTAAATTCTACACTTTTGACGATATACCCTAGCATTCTGTATGCCTTTTGTATTGCTTCCCCACATTGTTTGGATGGAGAAAGTGAATCCACATAGATTCCTAGGTCTTTCTCATGCATTACTTCATCTAGATCTGTACCTCCCATAGTGTAATTATAGTGGACATTTTTGTTTCCTGCATGTATTACCTTGCACTTGTCCACATTGAATTTCATTTGCCAGGTGTCAGCCCACAACTGAATTTATCTAAGTTCCTCTGAATAGCATGTGCTGCCAAGATTGTATCTGCTAAGCCACCTATTTTAGTATCATCTGCAAATTTGACAAGGTTGCTAAGTATCCCAGAGTCCAGATCATTAATATAGATTAGAAAAAGCAAAGGCCCTAGTACTGATCCCTGTGGAACTCCACTAACAACCTCACTCCAGTTAGAAGTGACTCCTCTAATCTGTTTCCTATACATCAACCAGTTCATAATCCATCTACTTACATGACCCTGAATGCCTACAGCTTCCAATATGAGGATCAGTCTTTGGTGTGGAACCTTATCAAAAGCTTTTTGGAAATCTAAGTATATCATATCATATGCTTTCACGTGATCTACAGCTGCAGTTGCATGTTCAAAAAAATTTATTAAGTTAGTAAGACATGATCTGCCTCGTCTAAACCCATGTTGACTATCTCCAAGAATATGGTTTTCATTGAGATGCTCCTCTATTTTCTCCACTTTCTTGTGGATTGGTATGAAATTTGCTGTCTTCCAGTCAGTGGGAACATCCCCTGTTCTAAGTGTCATTTGGAATAATCGAGTTAGCGGCCTATACATAATTTCCCTCATTTCTTTAAGTACTGTTGGAAATATCCCATCTGGCCCAGGTGATTTGTTTGATTTTAATTCTGCTAGTCCCTTTAGTACCTCCTCCTTATTTATCCTCATCTCTCTTAGGGTTTGACTGGACTGATTGTCAACCTGTGGCATGTCATCTGTTTTTTCTTTTGTAAAAACCTCTGTGAAATACTCATTTAGAATATTTGCCACATCTTGTTCGTTTTCCAAGATACCTCCATTTTTGCCCTTTATCTGTTTCACCTCCTCCTTAATTGACCGCTTGCTGTTGTAATTTTGAAAAAAGCTCATTGCATTGGTTGTAGCTCCAAGAGCTATGTTTCTTTCTATTTCCCTCTTTGCTTTCCTGATCCCTTTCTTAAGATCTCTTTGCAGCTCAACATATTCTATGTATTTTGTTTCATCACCATCCCTTTTGTATGTGCTATACAACATTTTCTTCCTCTTTATATTTTTTTGCATGCCTCTGGTTTGTATGTATGTATGTATGTATGTATGTATGTATGTGTGGAAGGTAAGTTAGAAATTCTTTTCTCACAACTGTTTTTCTTTCTTGTATACTTAAGAAAGATAAGGTCAAGCTAGAAGGTCAGGACAATGTCAAACAGAATGACCTATGTGCCTGTTCCCTAATACCATGTGTAGACCTATGAACTCTGTTCTATAATGATATATGTTCTGCTTAGTTAGCCTTTAAGATAACATAGTAATGACTTTCTAGCATGTATGTATGTATGTATATATATATATATATATATATATATATATATATGTATGAATGTATGTATGTCCAATTGCTTTGACAATACAAATGAATTGAGAGGGAGAGAGAGAGAGAGAGAGACAGACAGACAGACTGACAAACAGAAAAACAGACACACACACAAACACACACACACACAGAGCCAGCCAGCCCGCCAGCCAGCCAGCCAGCCAGCTCAGCCATGACATCACGAGCCTCTCTCAGCTGACTGCTATGACATCACAGAGCACGTACATTCCGTTGCTTGCCGTCTGTCAACCACTCAGTCACTGCCAGCCAGACTGGCTGGCTGTCTGGATGGGGGGGCTGCTTGCTGCTGCTGCGTACCTTAGCTAGCTTATTTGCTTGACCGGCCTTCCTACTCCTCTGCCCACATGCCCACCTATGCCCGATCTGCTGTTCACCTGGATCACAGCTCCGCCCCAACAAGGCAGATCCTCCCAAAAATGGTACAAACTGATCCACGTTCCCCTCCACGGAAAACTTTAGCCCAAAATAAGGGACACATTCTGTAACAACATAATGGATGCCCACCCAACCTGTGACAAAACTGAGAAAAAAGAAAAACGCCAGTCCTCCTGGGGGAGGGACACACAGCCACCCTGGCTGCCCAATATGTCAGCGCCAACCACAGCCTGAGGGACACAGTGACACACGAGCACCGGCTGTAAATATAATGTAAATACTCGTTTGTAATGCATGTCGTTGTATTTCAAAAAAGGAATCTGGAAATAGTAAACCTATTTTCTTTATTTGTATGTATTAAAGATATTAAAGATTAAAGATTAAAGATCACATTTTATTACATTTTCTTTTTCTGTACTTGATTACATGATTCATAATTCTATTATTCATTTTCCGTGTATATGTATATATGTATGTATGTGTGTGTGTATATATATATATATATATATATATATATATATATATATATATATGTATATGTATGTATGTCCAATTGCTTTGACAATACAAATGAATTGAATTGAGAGGGAGAGAGAGAAATAGAGAGAGAGAGAGGAATATGAGCTCCTAAAAACATTTGTTTTTATACATAAGCAGATTTAATTTGTCATTTACAAATGAATATATAGCACTATAAACATACACAGAAGACATGGAATAGAAATTCGGAAGAAAAAGTATTCAAAAAATAATAATTTTAAGAAAAACACAAAAAGAAGAAAGCAGAGAGACAGTTCTGGAAGAAAAGTGAGAAAAGAAAAGCTGAAGACAAGAATTGGAGGTAAGACCTTTCACCTATAGAGACAAATTATTAAACAAAACAATATATATTAATAAAATAAATAAGCATGCTCAGTAGTTGACTCAGCCAATGAAAATGCAGAGCTCCGATTTGAATAGAGTGACAGTAGGAGAGAGCCCAACTGCCACTGAGACTGATACAAATCTATCGAACAGCAGTCTGACTGCAGAGCTGCCTTTTGAAATCCGATACCCTGAAGACATTCGCTCTGCACAGGCTAAGAAGGACTACAAACAAGCTGTGATGAGAGCATCTCCTGAGACCCTCATCCTAGACTACACCGGTAATGGAGAAAACAGGGTCGAGAACAATCTACTGTTCTACAGCGCCTTTCACAAAACCCTGTGCCAGACATACCCCAATAACAACAAGAGGGGCATTAGCAGAGGCAGGCAGATCTCAGTGCTGGTAGAGAAAGACACAGACAGTGTGATGCTCACTTTTAATGTATACCACAACGGGACCATCATGGTGCAGGGCAGCGAGAGTAGCCTGGACCAATTATCTCTCGGCTTCCACACCTCAAAGCAGCAGACTGAGGTAGAGAAACGTGCCAGAGCCAGCCACCCTGCAGTCTGCCCCCAGCCACACGGAGCCAGACAGTGCCCCATCTCCCACAGACTGCCCCCCTGTCTACCCAAACTCTCCAGCAACATTAAAACACTAAAGGAATGCCTATCAGTGCTGGAGCTGGAGTTTGCGGAGTTCAGGGAGCAGACCCTGAGCACCCTGGCCCAGACCTCCTTGTGCGATCAGCTCCGGGATGAGATGCACAGACTAAAGATGCAGCACAAGGCTGAGATCCATGAGCTGAGAGCAGCAGTGAGAGACCTGGAGGAGCAGAGACAAACCCTGAGGACGGAGCTGCGCAGAGCGAGGGAGGAGCTGACCAGGACACCCCAGCACAGCCAGCTAAGGAGCCTGCAGAGCCAGCTGGAGGAGCTAAGAGAGGAGCTACACATCACTGGAGCACAGAGACGGCACTGCACTGAACCCACAACACCTCCAACCCCTGACACCTCCAACACTGATGCTCCCACTGATCCACCCACACTCCCCACCACTCCTGACACCCGCACTATCACCAGACCTGCCACTAATACACAAACCCCTGAAACGCCACTCCCCCAAAACACACCCGCTGCCCCCACCACTCCCGACGCAAACCCGGAGTGGCAGGTCAACACAGAGGTGGTCATTCTGAGCGACTCCAATGGGAAGTTCCTGGATGAGAGGCGCCTCTTCCCTGGGCGAAAAGTGAAAAAGCTTTGGTGCCCGACAGCACAGAGAGCCCTGGAGCTGCTCTCCAAGAGGAGGCTGTGCCAGGTCAAACACATCCTCATCCACACCGGCACTAACGACCTGAGTGCCCGCAGGGGCGATGCGGCCTCAGCCCTGAGACAGGTGGCAACGAAAGCCACAGAGGAATTCCCAACTGCCAAAATCACCATCTCCACACTGCTGCCCCGCACAGACGTGCCCCTGCACATCATCCAGGCCATCAACGCAGAAGTGTCCCGAAGATGTGCCCTCCTCCCCAACGTCCACCTGGCACACCACTGAGACATCCAGCCACATCACCTGTATGACCACATCCACCTCAACAAGACGGGTGTGAGGATCTTCGCAAAGGTCCTCAAGGACACAACCCTGGGCCGAAACCCCACACACCCCCACCCCATATCTTGTTCATTTTCCAAAATACTTCAATTTTTGCCCTCTATCTGTTTCACTTCATCCTTTATTGACCTCTTGCTGTTGTAGTATTGAAAAAAGCTCTTTGCATTCGTTATAGAGCTATGTTTCTTTCTATTTCCCTCTTTGCTTTCCTGATCCCTTTCTTAAGATCTATTTGCAGTTCACCATATTCTTTGTATTTTGTTTAGTCTCTATCCCTTTTGTATGCGCTATACCACATTTTCTCTCTCTTCAAATTTTTTTGCATACTTCCATTAAACCATTTTGGCCAATGCTTTTTGGTCCTCAATTTGCTAAGTTTTGGTATAAATTTCTCCTGAGCCTCAAGTAGTATATTCTTAAATATACCCATCCATTTTCAACTGAATCTGATCCAGTGTGCTCCAGTCTACCTCTTCCAAGTGTCGCCTCATACCTTCAAGGTTTGCTTTTCTAAAATTGTAGACCATTGCTTTAGACTTGGGCCTTGTTTCTAGAAAGAATGCCTCAAAGATGACCATATTGTGATCACAGTTTGCTATTGATTCTATAACTAATGTCCCTCTGACTCTATCTAACATCTCGGTTATTTGAAGGGAAATCTGTCAAGGTCACTGTTAAGGTACAACGCTTCAGTTGAAGCAGCCCTTCGGATCCCAGTGAATCGGGCAGTCAGGCCAGTCAGCGTTTCAGCTACAGGGGAGACTTTTCAGCAGGAGACGAGCGCTCGGGAAGAAAAATGCACAGACACAGAAGTAGTCCGTTAGTTTATCTTCAGTTTATTTAAAGTTTCACACAGCCTTTATACAGTCTAACAAACATCTTCAGTGATAGTTACGGGGCAGTCCCGATATGTAGTTACACACCATAATAGTACTGATTTTGCAGTGTTCCCACAAGCAGGTACACATGTCATGCCTCGTGGGAATGTTATTGTCCGAGGATGTGTGTAACCCATAATATATTTGTGTTTCGGGAAGGGGAAAATGTAGCACATACTGTACGAACAACATGTTTTGTGTCTGCCACAGCTGCTTGGATTACAAGCAGTTCTGCAAGCTATTTCAGCAGTGTGCATAAGACATAGATAATAAGTAAAGTTATGAATAACTCACAGTTCCTAACTAGTAACTTACTGGAAAGTTTCCTATATTTTCTAACAGTTATACAGTGGGTATATACAATACATAGGAGGCAATTTTACCCCAACAGTCACCGTTGACAATTGGAAACAGCTCCTCAGTGGAATATGCCAGTAATGAGGACATAAGTGTACAAACATAAAGAAAGTCCTGCTATTACAAACTGCCAGCAAATGCATG
Organism: Amia ocellicauda; assembly: GCF_036373705.1. Classification (NCBI taxonomy): domain Eukaryota; kingdom Metazoa; phylum Chordata; class Actinopteri; order Amiiformes; family Amiidae; genus Amia; species Amia ocellicauda. The sequence continues at coordinate 162,678 of NW_027102686.1, forward strand.
TATTGCATTACTCATCTATTCAAAATACCTAGTTTACTGCATTACTATGATTATTATTATCCAATATAGAAATATATTAACACATTAGTCTCAGTAACGTGCATTTTTCACCTTTAATTGTGTGTAATTTCCAGGAAAATAGTGTTGATACATTTTGAATAGTCAGTGAAACATATCAATTTTCAAAGACTTCATGTCCCTCTTAACAGCCCTAGCAAACAATGCATTTACAGCATATTAATAAATAAAGAATACTTTAAGGGGGATGGTGTAAAACATCCATAGGAACAGCAGAGAAACTGTAAGTTAAACATGAACCTGAGATATTTCCACAATGTTTCTGGGTTAAAAAATAGGATCACCAAATAAATAAGCAAGTAAATCTTAAAGTACAGCTATAGATAATTCATTTTTGTAAGGATATTATACATTATTGACAATGTTTTCTGTATCAGTTGTTAAAACCCCTAAAAAGAGCACATTATAAATGGTCAATGTGATATATTTCCAGCACACAATCCCCAAAGAAATGACAGGAATTTAGGACTGTGTTGTGGAAATACCATTTTAACTTGTATAAAAGGAAAGCTTTAAAGTTAATCTCTACTTTCTTTGGGTCTCAAATATTTAATTCTTAATTCCCCTAACTGGTCTTGGTTTGTATCGTTGAAATGCAATTTGATCACAGAATTTATCTATTTAACATGTCAAACAGTAGGTGGCAGAGTTTACATTACATTATTTGTCATTTAGCAGACGCTCTTATCCAGGGCGACTTACATTTGTACCCATTTATTATTATTATTATTATTATTATTATTATTATTATTATTATTATTATTATTATTAATATTTTTATTTCTTGGCAGACGCCCTTATCCAGGGCGACTTACAACATAACTGCAAAAATACAGTGAAGTACAATCAATCAATCAATCCATTTTTATTTGTATAGCGCCCTTCGCAGGGTAGCCACAGAGTGCTTTACAGACTGGTAAACATACAACAAACGTACAGCAAAATAAAAAACATAAATACAATAAAATCAAATATAGACCTGTAAACATTTTACATGATCTAGAATAAAGTGAGTGAACATTTAAGTAAATAAAGCATTTAGGAACGGAGGAGAGAAAAACAAGAAAACTCCTAAGGATGGCATGTAGGAGAAAATGAATCTCTGGGGGTCCACGGCCTAGGGCCTAGGCCTAATGGTTGCCTCCCCTCCAGGCAGTATACTTATTACAGCAGCAAGGAGATCAGAAAGTTCTTTATCGGTGCTGCTGGCTGTGGTCTTCCCTGTGGAGGAGGCCTCTCGCTGGCCATCGGGGGTGGAGGGTTTGGACCATCAATAGGCTTTGGGTTGCGATGGCTCATCAAACCTTGGGTGTGGATGCCCCGTTGACCCTCCATTGTGAGGTGCTTCTGGGATGGGTTGTGCCTCATCAGACGGGTAGGGAGGTGCCAGTCCCTTTAGTGCTTTAAATGTTAATAAGAGCACTTTAAAGTCTATCCTGTAGTGCACGGGCAGCCAGTGAAGAGAAGCCAATACTGGAGTGATGTGTTCATGTTTTTATGTTTTTGTTAGGATTCTTGCAGCAGCATTTTGGACTGAAGTGCACAAATAGCTCTGTTTGTGCTGCCTGACAGAATGGCATTACAGTAGTCCAATCTAGATGTAACAAATGCGTGTATCAATTTCTCAGTGTCCTGTAACGAGAGGAATTGTCTTAGTCTAGCAATGTTTCTAAGCTGGAGGAAGGAAGATCTCGACACATTCTGAATGTGTGATTCAAAAGATAGATTATGATCACAGATGACACCCAGGTTTCATGCCATCCCCTTAGGGGAGAAATTAAAGTTATCATTACTCAGTTTTGTTAGTGAATGATGAACAGTTCGATTTTTGTCTCCTAAAATTATGACTTCTGTTTTGTCAGAATTAAGCATAAGAATTTTTTTTCTCATCCATGTTTTAATCTCAGACAGACAGCAGATTCGTTTTTCTAGGTCTATGGTGTTGTTAGGATTTACTGACAGATATAATTGTGTGTCGTCTGCGTAACTGTGAAAGTTAATATTATGTCGTCGAATGATATCACCTAAAGGGAGCATGTACAATGAAAAAAGTATAGGTCCGAGGACTGAGCCCTGTGGGACTCCGTACTTAACCTCAGTTAAATTTGAGTGGTTCTCGTTAATCTGTGCATATTGGAGTCTGTTTGACAGATATGATTTAAACCATGAAAGCACATTGCGAGATAGGCCAATACGGTTTTCTAAGCGGTGTATCAAGATTTTGTGGTCGATTGTGTCAAAAGCCGCACTTAAGTCTAATAAAATAATAACACTGGTGTGCCCTACATTGGAGGACTGAAACACGTCATTCAATACTTTTAACAGGGCCGTTTCTGTACTAAGGCCGGAACGGAAGCCTGATTGAAATTCTTCATAAAGATGATTATCGGTTAAAAAAGCTTGCAGTTGGTTTTCAACTACTTTCTCTAGAACCTTAGAAAGGAAGGGAAGGTTTGAGATAGGTCGATAGTGTTTAAGTTGGTTAGGGTCGACACTGGGTTTCTTAAGAAGTGGTTTAATTACAGCTATTTTAAATGATTCAGGAACAGATCCTGAGAATAAAGAGACATTGATAATATTGTGTATTCTGTGAATAATTCATGGCAGAGATTGTTTTAGCAGTTTAGTGCGTATAGGGTCTAGTGCGCAGGTTGTTGTTTTCATTTTAGTAATTAAGGAGACCAATTCCTGGTGATTTACTACGTTAAATGAGTCCAAGGTAGGCAGGGGCTGTGAAGGACTGCATGTGTCAGCTATAGTATCTGTGTATGTTTCCTGTTCTATCTGTTTTCTAATGCTGTTAACTTTGCTATTGAAATGATCCATGAAGTCACTACAGGTGAAATTGGGGGGGATGACCTCTGAAGGCTTTACCTTCTGGTTAGTAAGTGTCGCTATTGTATTAGAAAGAAAACGCGGGTTATTCTTATGCGTCTCTATTAAATTGGAGTAGTAGGCAGACCTAGCAGAGGACAGGGCCTGCTTATATCTTATTATACTGTCATTCCATGCCATGTGAAGACCTCTAGTTTTGATTCTCTCCATTTACGCTCACATCTACGGCATTCTGTTTTAAGTGAGCGAGTGTGTTCGTCAAACCACGGTGAGTGTTTTGTTGGTTTTTATTTGTCGTGTCCTTAATGGGGCTACTAAAGCAGTGCTTAGTGTATTGTTGAAATTATTTAATAATTCATCTGCAGATCCTTCTTTTGATAAAGCTAGCATTTGGCAACAGGGTAGTGAATTTATGAATAGCAGTGGGATTTAGGCAGCGAGTTTCTATGTTCCTTTCCGTGTGTCTAATTCTACTCCTCCTACAAGGCAATCAATCATTACAAATTAAATTTAGCTAAAACAGCAATTCAAAATAATACATTTTACAATTTTCAATTTACAATTTACACAAGTACAGTAAGTGACATCCTACATCCTTGACAGTGAAAGCTAAGTGCTGTCAAGATGTAGGGTCACAGTCAAGGGCTACGGGAAAGGGAGCAAGGAGGAAAACAATCAAGAACGCGAGAAGCATAATACAACTGTGAAGTGCTATCTAGCAGGGATAGAGGACTAATATTACAAGTGCTGTCGGAAGAGATGCGTCTTGAGTAAGTGCCGGAATGAGGTCAAGGACTCTGCTGTTTTGACTTCGGTGGGCAGGTCGTTCCACCATTTAGGTGCCAGGGATGAGAAGGAGCGGTTCTGGAGGAGGCAGAGTTGGTCTATACAACTGGGTATTTTACTGGAGCAATCTAAGTGAAGTACCTTGCTCAAGGGTACAACAGCACTGCCCCACCTGGGATTTGAACCCAAAACCCACAATATGAGTCCAGAGCCCTAAGCACTACTCCACAGTGTTGCATTAATCACAGACTGTACCAAGGCTCCATGTGATTCTTTATTGCACTTATACTGTTATTATTGTTTATTTGATTTAATTTTAATTATTCACTGATTGAGTCGTGTTCTCAAATTGTTTGTTTTCATTGATTGTATTCACTGATTGATTGACTTTAATTGATATTCACTATTATTGAACAGGCAGAAGCTTTGATCCCCGATGCGGCGCACCTGTATCACTGAGCAGCGGCCGCCTTCCCTCATGGCCACTACACCTGTGGACACTCAGCTGGAGATAAAGGCTGCCCTGCCAGAACAAAGGGGCACGGCGGAGCACCAGCAGGGACAGTGACTGCGGGACGGGTTACAGAGGAGAGGATATCGGCTGTGAGGGTGCCAGCCGGTAGGCACTAACTCCTCGCAGGGTCGGAGCGGGTCCCTGCAGATCGGGAGCTGCCTGGAGAAACATTAGCCGCTGGACGCAGTGACTCGACAGCGACAAGAGGATCTAAGGGACTATTACTGGCCAGAGACATTGACTTGGCTTCTACAAGACTGTATTCCTGGACTTGCCTTCTTGGCTCTGCGGTTTCCAGCTTCTCGGCGATAGACGGCACTTTGGGGCTCCGGACCAGCAGCCGGAGGGAGAAGCACATAGCGGACGGGTGAGAGGGACGCGCTCAATATCCCTGTGAGCTTGTGATCGCAGCACTTGCCAGTGAGCGAGCGTGTCCTCCTCCTGAGACTGCTCTTTGTCCTGGATTGGGGCTGCTTGTGCGGACGAGCTGCTCGTTTGTGAGGATCTCTAGCCTGGGACGGAACCGGAGGCCGAGCCGGGTTGGGACTGTGTAATTGAGACCATTCTCTCGCCATTCTCCATCGTTTCATACATACGTTTTTTGATTGTGAATATAGGGGGTATTGTCTGGGCTTAGTTTTATTTGGGAATTTAGTATAGTTTATTATATTTTCAGCTTTTGTATAGGTTTCTGTATTTTTATTTTTGCCCAGGTGATTAAAGGCAATTTTAATTGTAAAAAAAACATTGAGAGAACGGTCAGATTTCGTGCCCTGCTAGTTGCCCCTGTTGTATTGTACATGGTGAATTTTATTTAATGGACTAGAATAAGACCTTTCTTATTTACTGGTGACGTCTGTCCTGGGACCTTACCTGCAGGGGGAAATAAGTGAGTGGGAGCGAGTCCCCACCTCGCGTAACTCAGTTGGGATGGCGTAGCGAGACTTCATGCGACCCAGTCAGAGGTGATTCTAGGGTATGTGGGGGCCCCAGGCAAAATAAATCCTGATGGTGAAGCCAGGGAGAGCATGGTGGGGTTTCCCATTTGCGACACCCCTGGACCCACTGTTCACTGCCACTCGTGACAATTTTCAGGTTTTTCTGAATGCTTAAACACTAACAGTGATTCTTGAAGTACTATCTCTGAAATAATTAACACTTTTAGGCAATGTATTTAACAAGTGAGCAATGGGTTCAATCAAATATGAGCTGTTATACTGTTGCAGGTATAATTGGGATATTTTGAGATGGAAACCGGTAAGTGCTGTAGTCTTACTGGTACAGTAATATGTACTGTACTTTCATAATGAGAAGGATCTCTCACTACAGTTTCTCAGTCGTTTATACACTGTGACCGAAAGCATGCACAGAGTGATCCAAGGTTCAAGCTAACATCCCAGAACCACTTCTGCAGGACTATGCACACCTTCACCTTGCTTCAACTCAATTGGTGAGTCCAGTTCACTCATGTTGCAAAACATTACTCGCAACTCTCAATGTGTTGGCACAATTGTCATTGAGAAAACACCTGTACCTTTTGTGCAATACATGAGTCATCAGACAAAACTCAAAGTGCTAATGTACTACAACACACTTCACGTCTGCAAACCCATCCATCCATTTTCAAAACACACAATTCCTGTGAGGGTCGCGGGGCAGCCAGAGCCGATCTCGGCAGTGATAGGGCACAAGGCAGGAATACAACCAGGACAGGATGCCAGGCCATCGCTGGGCAACATATACACAGCAATTTAACATAACCTAAACTGCATGTCTTTGGACAGTGGGAGGAAACTGCAGAGCCTGGAGAAAACCCACACGGCACATGGCAAATAATGCGATTAGACTCAGAGAAATCCAAACGTGTATAATAGAGGATAATGGGATGTTTCAGAACATAGACCATGTTTCAATATCCACTATTGATCGTTTGCTGAGAAGGCACAGGATGAGCATGAAGCAAATATATCGTGTACCATTTGAGAGGAACTCTGATCGTGTGAAAGAGATGTGCTACTTTTACATGCAAGTGAGTATGAAACTGTTTCCAGTACTATTGTGCACTTAGAAGAGACAGAGGTCCACGAAGTGCAGTAAGGCACCATGTTCTAATCACTGTTCCTACATGGTCAGAGAATACTCAAGCTTGATGCCAGCGATGACCACATTGAGTTCATCTATGTGGACGAGGTAGGATTCAAGAGGCGGTGCTGGGGAAGGAACATCATTGGCCAGCGAGCAGGTCCCTGGCCAAAGGGGTGGAAACATAACCATGTGGGCTGCTATCAGTCATTGCATTTTGTTGCTTGTTATATATAAATACATTGATAATTTTTGGGTAGGCAGGATCATCCATGCATCCATCTATTTTCAAAACCACTTAGGGTCGCAGGGAAGCTGGAGCTGATCCTAGCACGCATAGGGTGCAAGGCAGGAACACACCCAGGGCAGGATGCCAGGCCAGCACTGGGCATCACACACACACACATACAGGGCAATTTAGTATGGCCAATTAAGCTAACCCACATGTCGTTGGACGGTGGGAGGAAACCCACATGTACCCGGGGAAAACATGCAAACTCCATACAGACAGGCAACCCAAGCTGGGTCTTGAACCTGGGACCCCTAGAGCTGTAAGGCAACACACCACTGTGCCACGACTGGCCAGGATCAAACATTGTATAATATAAAGTTCTTTACTGTCTGTGTTGATGGATTCTTTTTGTTTTCCTACATGAATCTTCCATTTTGAGGAGAGAGTTTTATTTTTCTAAACACAGTGTATTCTTAATGCTCAGTGTGAGAAACAGATATGATGTATGTGTGTGTGATTCTGACCCAATTCTTTGATTTTGAGGGCTGTGTATATAGTTTTTAGGCCAGAATTTTCCCCTGTGTGTGTTTAGCAGATGTGACTTTTTATTATGGGCATTGTGTTAACAGTTTAGGAGTATTGTGGTATAATAGTGTGTATGCAATTGGGAAAAACTATAAAACCATTCAAATGTTTTTAGAGAACTGCAAGAAAACCAGTATCTGGTCGACTGTTCACCCCAGAGCAGGAAACGCACATTGTAAATATAAAATAACTGCATCACACTCAGAGAACTGCAGGACCACATAATGGCAGATAACACACATTCCACAACATCAACAGAGTGAGTCTCTCGGCACTCTCTCGTCTACTGAAACTTAATAGAATTGGGATGAAGCAGCTATACAGAGTTCCTTTCGAACAAAACTCAGACCGTGTAAAACAACTGAGATATGAATATCTGCACGTAAGCTATACTATCCTATCATTGGTACTGGATCTGGAAGTGCACGGTGCTACATCATATTGACTGATCCCTGTCTTTTCATACTGTGCTACATTGTTTTGTCATGGAGCTAGAAGCAGATTCAGTGCATCGTGAGCTAATATATGTGGACGAGGCAGGTTTCAATCTTGCAAAAACAAGCGGCCACGGCAGAAATATCATCGGACACCGTGCAATCATCAACATCCCAGGACAACGTGGTGGCAACGTAACAATGTGTGCGGTCCTTCACCATCATGCAATCCTTGGCCCATACAACACTGCACACATCATCACATTTCTGGACACCCTCCACAAACAGACTAATCCCTAATGACTGGGTGCCAGAAAAGCCCAGGTACGTTATCATCTGGGACAATGTTAGCTTCCACCGGGCTGCTGTGGTCCGCAATTGGTTCACAGGTCACCCACTTTTCATCAAACTCAATCGCCCCCATAATCTGCGTTCTTGAATCCTATTGAAGAATTCTTCTCTGTATGACGTTGGAAGGTGTATGATTGCCAGCCCCACCAACGCATACCCCTTCTACAGGCAATGGAGGAGGCTTGTGGAGACATCGATCAGGGGTCATGCCAGGCCTGGATATGGCACTCCAAGCGATACTTTCCATGCTGCCTGGCTCAAGACAACATCGCATGTGATGTGGATGAAGTCTTATGGCCAGACCCACAAAGAAGGTGAGATGTAGCCTAATTTTTTCTGTTCTTTTTCCTAGCACAAATGTCTTTTCTTCTACTGCATTTTTGTTGTTTGAGGAGTGTTAGAACATTGAGAGAAAGAAAAAAAAACATTCCCCTTATTTGTATTGATAATGGGTTACAGTGAGGGAAAAAAGTATTTGATTCCCTGCTGATTTTGTACGTTTAAGAGAGTGCTCCCTTTAAGAGAGTGCTCCTAACCTCAGCTCATTACCTGTATTAAAGACACCTGGGAGCCAGAAATCTTGCTGATTGATAGGGGATCAAATACTTATTTCCCTCATTAACATGCAAATCAATTTATAACTTTTTTGAAATGCGTTTTTCTGGATTTTTTTGTTGTTATTCTGTCTCTCACTGTTAAAATACACCTACCATTAAAATTATAGACTGATCATTTTTTTGTCAGTGGGCAAACGTACAAAATCAGCAGGGGATCAAATACTTTTTTCCCCTCACTGTATGTTCGGGAATACACATTATTAGTATTATTTTTATTTCTTGGCAGACGCTCTTATCCAGGGCGACTTACAAAATAGAAGCGCAATACAAAGTGCAAGAATACAATTCAGTACAAGGCATCAAACATTACAAATTCAAATTTACATTATACAAGGCAATTCAAAACATAATACATTTTACAACTTCCAATTTACACAAGTAAATACAATAAGTAAAGTCATACATCCTGGAAAGTGAAAGCTAAGTGCTGTCAAGATGTTAGGTCCCAGTCAAGGGCTACGGGAAAGGGAGCAAGGGGGAAATCAATAATACAAGTATTAGTAATACAAGGCAAGAAGCATGGTAAAATGTTGTGAAGTGCTACCTTACAGGAGAGTAAAGGGACTAATATTACAACTAATATATCCTTCCGGCGCTAACTCAAGACATCTTTTCAGACAGTACTTGTAATATTAGTCCCTTTAATCCCCGTTAGATAGCACTTCATAGCATTTTGTCATGCTTCTTGGATTATTGATTGATTTTCCTCCTTGCTCCCTTTCCTGTAACCCTTGACTGTACCTTACATCTTGACAGCACTTAGCTTTACTTTCCAGGATGTATGTCCGCACTTACTGCACTTAACTGTATAAATTGGAAGTTGTAAAATGTATTATATCTTGAATTGCTTTGTTTAATGTAAATTTGAATCTGTAATGTTTGATGCCTTGTATTTAACTGTATTCTTGCACTTTGTATTGCACTTATTTTATAAGTGACCCTGGATAAGGGCGTCTGCCAAGAAATAAAAAAAATAATAATAATATTGTGTCGGTATCGGGAGCCAGTGGCGGGAGCGGAGCAGTGGAGTAGTGTGTGCGAGGGAAAGAGATTACCAGGCGAGCCGCAGAGTTCTGGATGAGCTGGAGCGGTGGGTAGTAGTTGCAGGCAGGCCGGCCAGGAAGGAGTTGCAGTAGTCCAGGCGGGAGAGGACCAGTGACTGGACGAGCAGCTGAGTCAAGAAGTTGGTGCGGAAGGGACGGATTCGGCGTATGTTGCTCAGGAAGAATCTGCAGGTGCCTGTCAGTGTGGTGATGTGCTGGGTGTAGGAGAGCGCAGGATCAAGAATGACTCCTAGATTTTTAGCGGAAGAAGCAGGAGAAAGTGTGGTGGATTCCAAGGGGATTGAGATGGGGAGATCAGCAGAAGGTGAGGAAGAGTGGGGGAAAAAGAGGAGATCCGATTTAGAGAGGTTGAGCTTGAGGTGGTGTGACTGCATCCAGGCGGAGATAGCAGACAAACAGGAAGAGATGCGAGAAGGGATGAGAGGGTCAGAAGAGGGAAAAGACAGGAAGATCTGGGCATCATCTGCATAGAAGTGGTAGGAGAAACCATGGGATGCGATGAGGGGGCCCAGGGAGCGAGTGTAGAGAGAGAACAGGAGCGGGCCCAGGATGGAGCCTTGGGGTACGTCTATGAGGAGAGGTTGGGGGGTGGATGAGGAACCTTGCCATGTCACTTGGTAGGTCCAGTCGTTGAGGTAGGAGGAGATCCAGGTGAGAGCAGTTCCAGAGATACCGAGGTCAGCGAGGTAGGAGAGGAGGATGGAGTGATCGACAGTGTCAAATGCTGCAGAGAGATCAAGGAGGATGAGGACTGAGGAGAGGGAGGCCGCCCGAGCACACCGGGGGGAGTCAGTGACTGCCAGGAGAGCCGTCTCGGTGGTGATTCTGAGTCTGAGATGTCCAGGGGTGTCACGAAGAGTTGCGAAGGGGAACAGCCTCTAGACAAGATGAGGTCTAACTGGCAGCCTGCTCTGTGAGTGGGTGGAGACGGAGAGAGAGAAGTTAAAGGAGTAAAAGAGAGGAAGAAATCCGGCAGAGTGGGAGGGTTTGGAGAGGATGGTAGGTGAGGACAGCGAGGGGAGGGAGGAGAGAAGAAAGTCGAGTTCATCCAGGAAGGTGGTGAGTGGACCAGGAGGACAGTAGAGAACTAGAAGAAAGAGGTGAGAGGGAATTCAAAGCTGTTGGAGGCGATAGAGGAGAGAGAGGGGGGTGGCACAGAGAATAGCAGAGAAGGGGAGAGCAGGAGCCCTATTCCCCCCCCACCCAGTAAGACAGGGGGAGTGGGACAGGACAAACACAGAGGATAAGGCAGCAGGGGTGGATGAGTTCTCCGGGGAGATCCATGTCTCAGTGAGAGCGAGGAAATCCAGAGAGTGGTGGGAGGCGAAGGCGGAGATGAAGTCGGCCTTGTTGGAAGCATACTTTACACATTTGGATGCCTGTGTGTATGTGTGTTTACTACATGTATGAATAAACTTTATTGCAAACTGCTATGCCCTGTACATGAAAAAGCAAAAGCCACAAGTGTTTTTCATTTATACTATCATTCATGCTTAGTTGGCGCTTTGTGTGCCTATTCAAATAATGGTTTGTGTGTACTGTATTGCATACGCAACCTATCGTTATCTTTCAAGTCGGAAGCACTGCCCAAGGGGGAGGGGTTGCTGTATAACAAAGCCGTCGCAGGGGCGGAGGCAGCGAGCTGATAAGGGAGCCTGCCACGAGGTGCACCGCAAGGGTGCCTAGGCAACACAACTCCAGACAGTTACCTCAGGGATCCCGTAGGGCCGCACCTGAGCCGTCCAGGAGCGAGGACCATAGTCACGCTCTACCGGGAGCTGTCTGCTATCAGCATATACAAAGCGGGGCTACAGAGGTTAACTCTTATGCCCTCCACTTATAAGAACAAGGCCGGCTGCTCTACTAGTGCAGCTAGGAGCGAGGCCGTAATCTACTTGCACAATGTCTGGTGTAGGCAATCAAGCACTTGTGCGGCCTCCGCGCAATATCATGGCAGTGGACCCCTGATCCAATAGGAGCGGGTCACAGACCCAATGAGAAAAATACAATATAATACATAGCTGGCTAATCAGAAAGAGTAGCCGAGCTGAACAATATACAATAAAAACATATCGCATGACAGGAAGACAGGACAGGAAAACTTCGGAGGTTTCAGGAGAAGCATGCAATCTGCCTTAATGTTTCAAAATAGCCCTATTGTAAATATAAACCAAAGATATTAAATGTTGTAATTTCCAAAACAGGGCAGTTGCCATAATATCAGGTACTGTCAAATGTTCTCTAGCCGAAAACTGTTTTTTTCAGTTTGTTACGCCATGGCGTCCAACTCGTAACACCTTTTTTCACTATGTCACCATAGAGACATTTCAAGCCAGGCAGTTTATTAGGTTTACAAATAATAATAAATAATCTAACTGCTGTTTGACGTCTCCCATGTCAGCTTCTCCTTGTACTGCTTCGAGACAGGACAGAAGATTGCTTTAGTTTCTATGTCGCCACAGTTTCAATGAAGGCACTGTTCCTCGGAAGATGTCACAGAAAATATACAGTATCCTCTTGGACTGGGGCTGGTATTGCGAGACCATGACCGTGCAGGCCCCACACCCCCATCTCCACAGCCATACTTCGTCCCAGTCAGCCTCACTGCGGAGACAAAGGAGTCAAGGAAAAACATCCTTGGCAAGAATTCATGAGCTCGGCAGGATGACGCAAAGAAGGAAATACTACAGAGTAACGAAACAATCACCAATCTAGATGTACACGTAATGTCACTTAAGGAAATATTGAAAGTTTAAAGTTTTTAAATACTGATTATCCCCCAGTCCATTATACTGTGGGTGCAAATATTATATTTCCTCATAGTTTACATTTGCTTACAATAGTATGTTTTTCCAAGGTTTTGCATGTAAACAATACATTAGCTGGTCTTCTCTTATAATATTATTATTGTTATACTGTTTAAAGTTATTGGATCCTATAGGGTATAAAGTTAAAAGTCACACATAAAAGAAAACAACAACATGCCAAAAAATGCAACGAAGTATCCCATAACCACAATATGTAATCTTTACATGCAAAAGTTAATAGAAACAAGAATATCGAAGTTGCCATGGTAAGAATACATAATGTCTCCGTATAGAATAGTATTCAAAGTTATACAGTATATCTAACCTTTAATTAGTTATTTTAAATCAAACTTATGTGTAATGATTGTAGGCTATTCATATTGCAGATATTAAACAACTAAAAACATGATCCTAAGTCAAACTCACTAACATGCCATTCAGCGGTGGTTCTAGCCCCTTTCATCTCGGGGGGCATGGCTGGGGCCAGTTGTAATCGTAGCGGGGCCATCATCGGGGGGGTGTATTGTCCATGATGTTAGTGGTGGGGGGGGTGCTGACAGTGTTTTGTCCACGGTGCCAGTTAGGGGGGCCACAGGGGGTATGTGCCAAATTTGAGGTATGTGCCTATCCTGCGTTTTCTTTTCTTTCTTATTTCTTTTTTTTTTTACATACCAAAGTAAAGCTGTGACCTTATTTGGCAAAGTAGGGTTCAGGATTTAAATTCACAGTGGCTACCTGAACTAACAGTAATGGGGCACACAACAAGTAAACAGAGAAAATAACTACACTATTCCTACCCTCCCAAATCTTACAGGACAGGTGAGATGCCCCTACTCCAAGATACTTATACAATAGAAAAACTATGGTAATAATAATATAGCCCAAGACAAAAAATATTAATCTTTCTAGACTGTATTAAAGTTCAGCACTTCGGAAAAATAGAATTATTTTGTATTTCAATAAAACAAAAATAATTACTGGTATCCACACACCCAACCAATGTAAATGTCACGGACGGTGTTAATTAGCTCCTTAATCACCATTACTTATTATATTTATATTTCACTTCACTTTATGCAATATGGCTTGTGTATTTTGTTTGGTTCTATATTGCCATTATTTTGTGTGTTGATTATCTTTCACTTTATTGTTTAATTTGTTATTCACTTAGTATTATTTTGATTGTTTGCACGTGTGCCTTATTATTTGTGTTTCTTTGAGCCAATCACCACCGCACAACTCACCTGGGTCCACCTGCACTCTTCACACGCGTCCCCACTTAATCACCCTGCCCTGGGAGAGGAGAGGAGGGAGCGTCTGATACGAGCCGCAGAGACCTCCCACATTGGAAAGTGGACTTCAGCAGACAGGAGGGGAGGTGGCAGACCTGGGAGCAGGACCCAGATCAACACGGCGCACAGGGACAGAATAGTGATGTCGTTCGCGAATGTGCCGGGTCCCGTCTGAGAAAGGATGTCTGTTCTTATGTTTTTATTTCTTATAAATGAATACAAGACAGAATAAAAGTATGAATGTTGTGTTGATGTGCTGCGTATGATGACATTGTCCCGGTGCTCCCGTTTGGTGCAGCACACACACCTCAACACAACATTCAGTCAGTGCGAGTGGTGCGGCCGAGCAGTGTGGCGAAAAGTTCATCTTTAATTACGGGTCAGAAAACAAGATGAGTGACAGGCACAAACGAAGTAGCATTTGGATGCATTTTGATAATATAAACAACAAAGGCAGAATGTAAAAATTGTAAAGTATCATATCAAGCAGGGTCTACTAACAACCTTCACAGACACATTAGAATTATAAATCCATCAATGCAGTTGGAAGAAAACAGGCAAGCTAGCATGCCTGCTACTGAAAATGAAAATACCTGTGCGATTACTGGAACCATTGCTGCTGCAGTGCTCACAACCACCCCTCAGGCATCAGGTACTGCGACCTATTGCAACCCATAGTTCTATAAGCCAATTTATGCCAAAGGCCATGACCCCAGCAAGACCAAACACAATTGATGAGGTATTGGCTAAAATTATTGCAAGGGAATTCCAACCATTCTCAGTCGTGGAGGACAAGGGATTTAGAAGCTACACCCATGCTCTCAATCCAATGTATGTTCTTCCAAGCAGGAAAACACTCTCCCAAACAACTATTCCAAGACTGTATGACAGACAATGTGCTTCACTGCAAGAAAGGGTTAAAAAGGCTACAGCAGTTTGCCTGACAACTGACTGCTGGACATCCAGAGCCACCACTTCCTTCATGTCTGCTACATGTCACTTCATTGAAAATTATAAAAAATGGTGTCCAATCTTCTGGACTGTTTTGAGTTTAGTGGCAGACACACTTCAGATAACTTGGCAGAGGGACTGCTAAGAGTGCAAAAAAAGGGTGGCAAGTAGAAAACAAAGTGGATTGCTGTGTTACTGACAACGCAGCTAACATCACCAAAGCTTTTTAACATCTTGAAATGGACCCACCACCCATGTCTCGTGCACACAATCAACCTGGTTGTAAGAGATGCCCTGAAGGTGATGAAGCCCACTGTGAACAAAGTGAAGGCGATGCGGGAATTCTTCCATAAGAGCACACGAGCCACAGAGAAGCTGAAGTCTTCTCAACGCCAGATGGGTATGCCTGAGCTGAGGTCCAAACAAGAAGGTGGAATTCAACATTTCATATGCTGAAACGGGTTCTGGAGTCCAAGGATGCAATCATCTCTACCTTGGCCATTATCAATGCACCTGTTGATGCTCTGAGCCAAGAAGAGTGGGAGGAAGTGCGAGAGACATGCACTGTTCAGGAACCCTTTGAGCAGTCACTGTGGAGATCAGTGCAGACAGGTACAATGGACAACTGTTTTTACATTAGTATTACATAATTGCATATTTGAGGTGCATATTAGAGGGGAATGGCAGTAATAATAGACAAGAATAAACTGAACAAAGTCCATATACCACATAATAAAACAAAGCATAATTCTGAGTTTTCTCTTTTTTTTTCAGCTACGTGACAGCCTCCAAAATGCTACTCCTGTGCAAGGGTCTGCAGAGAATAACAGCCCACCACCAGACAGGAGGAACAGTAACCAAAGGGAAAGAGAGAGAGTTGGTGACTGCTCTCTGTGCATCTATGGAAAGAAAGTTCCACAGAATGGAATACAATACTGTTCTCTCAGAAACCACCATAATGGACCCAAGGTTCAAACAGCTGTCCTTCAATGACAACAGAGCTGTTGATGAGGCACCTCAAAGAGTAACAGCAGCAGCAAGATGCAGCCCCAGCAGCCAGCAGGCTACACCACTAGGAGGCCAAGAGGGAGAAGAGGGAGCAGGGGCACTAGAAGTGGAGCCACAAACGTCTGCTGTTTGGAGGTTCTTTGATGAAAGAGCAACAGGAGACACTGCAAGAAGGAATCCCACAGCAGATGCTATACTGGAAGTAAGATCCTATCTTGAAGAGCCCCTTATCCAAAGAGCCACAGACCCGCTGAGCTGGTGGGAGACCGAGGCTTCAGTCTACCCACGACTGGTCAAGGTGATGGCAGGGAGACTCTGCATCGTAGCAACATCAGTCCCTTCAGAAAGAATCTTCTCCAAAACAGGGCAGATAATAACAGAAACCGGATCAGCCCCTGTAAGCTGAGGCACTTAGACTTTCTTAATGCCAGTCTGCACTAAAGACAAGGTCACTGGTAATATATACATCTAGAACTGTTGGATGCTGCCGTTATGCGCATTGTAATTCATTTTTTATTTGTTATATGGTTCCATTTTGAGTGTGGTTTGCTTGGAATGGTTTGTGTTTTGGATAGTTCAATATAAATAAAACGTTCAATACACGTGTAATAGTGTTTGATGTTTTCACATGATTTATGTTTTTTTTTTAATACAAAACATGTAAATTATGGTATTCTGGAAATTATAAGATTAAGTATAATTACATTGAATAAGTGATGTATGTGCACACATACCAATCATAGGTCCAAACATTGCTAAATTTGCCTGAATTATAAAAGCCAGAAGTGGTACTAAATGAAGAGCCATTTGGGAGCCGAAAGAGCCGGCTCTTATTGCTGAATTGAGCCAAATGGTCTGGCTCACTGAAACCAGCCGGAATTCCCATCACTAGGACAGAAGCAGAGAGAGATGGATTCCTCTGGAGGCTACAGTGAGTGCACCTTTGGTTTCGCTGATTTCCATGGAGTGTGGAAACGTAGAGAAGTTTAAGACGCCAAGCTGCGAGTGATTTCCTGCTGTGCCCACCCCTCTCCCCTCCTTGGATTATAAGCGATCGAGGAAAGACATTGAACATTACAGTGTCTGTTTACATACTGGACCTACTAACCTGGGCGCTGTGTTGCTTGGGTATTCCTCCATGCAGTGGGCAGGGCAGCTGGAAACCGGCAAACAGGGAAACCGGCAAACAGAGAAAGCGAGAAGAGGGTTAACATTAACGTTAACGAGGCTGACCCGGCAGTCCACTGTCCACATTCCGCCCTGCAGTGAGATGGTGCTGTGGGCACAGGTGCCAGAGTTCCCCCACATAGCGGAATACTGTGTCCTGATCGAGGCTTGGGATGAGGAGCGAGAGCGGCAGGTGGCACGGACCATCACGTGGGTATGCCAGGGTAGGGTCCCGTTGCCAGTGTTAAATCTTTTCCCCTACCCTGTAGATGTGCCCCAGCGCTGCCCACTGGCTAGACTCTCCCGTATAGACCAGCAGGACATTATCACTGAGGATGAGGCGACATTCCAGTTCCGATATCCAGACATGGTAGAAGTGGGGGTCCGTCCGGTCCAGACACAGGGGGTGACAGGGCCCGTGGACTGGACAGGGGGAGCCACCGACTTGTCCAGGGAGCAGTGAGGATGGTTAGGCCCTGTTGCAAAAGTGGTGTTGCGTCTAGTAATGTAACCATTCCTTATATCCCAGGACATTAGTTTATAGACACTGTTGCACCGTTTGTAGTAGAACACTTGCATTTACTCATAAGGCAGTTCCCTAATCTCAATCCCTTACACTGGTTTATTTATGGACTTCCTTCCTAATTGATAGGGTATTACTGTTTGTGAAATAACTATTTCCATACAGTCAAAGTTTCATGACATTAGACTTTAAACTAACTCATATCTCATTCAATTATTTATTCATTTATTCTACATCAAGTTATATCTTCAGTAACGTCCGTATTTTCCCACGTTTCATTCAATCACCATCAGAAGCTCTCTGTGCTAAAAGTGGCAGCACATTTGTCTCACACACATCAAACTCGCCTTTTCCTGCTTCCCAAGCCTTATCAACTTACTCAGACCCTCGTCAACTTACTCAAACCCTCTTCAACTTTGGTCAACATTGCTCTGCATTCTAACAGCTATTCTTTCTCCTATTCTTAATTTCTTACAAGAAATGTATTCAGGTTTTTTTATCAATATGTTTTATTTATATTTATACAGATGTCACTCCATTATTCGTTTATTGAAGTCATATATGTACCTAACAAAATATTAGCCAATAGGCCATTGATCTCAATAATGATTCCCATAATCCTAGGACACCTTCTCTTTTACTCTTCCTTTCCATTCTTACTTTTCTCCTGTAAAGCATTTTATATTACTTGAGCTTACTTATTCTATAGTTGTAATCTTATACTTCTGCGGTATCTTACCCTTTTCCTACATCACTCATCTTAAAACCATGGTCTACTTTGACTTTCATTTCAGGTATTATATGCTAGGCACCAATAACCAAACATTTTCTGAAAGACTGTAACATGTCACCAGACTGTTTACATTCTCCTGCTTTCACAGGCTGTCAGGGCTGCACCAGGCTCTCTTCTAGCCTTTCGTTTCCTTGAATTTGACTTTTGACAGAGCTTGTCCATAACATGATGTTTAACAAACAAATTCTGGTTCTTCTTGTGGAGACACCATGACTATTCATGTATTACTATTATTATCCATCTGTTTATTCAATGTATATTTTGGATTACTTTTCTTATAATAGTCTTTCTTTCTGATTTCTGATGCTTGAGGCACTCTGTATAGAGCCAAAGATCCTCATGAATATGATAAATCTGTTGTTACATTTTTAAATATAATTCTAAAATGATTGCCAAAACATAGACATTTACCTTATATCACCTTCAAACTATACATATTCATAAACACACAAAGCACATACACATTGATATCTAAAGATAATTCAGATATCCGATCTGTGGCATGTTTTATTGACCCTGCAGTGTCTCAAACAGCCCTTATAACTTATTATTTAAGCTTATGATTATTTAGAATAAAATGTCAAATAATCCCACTCGATTATTTCATTATTTCACTATCTCAGTTTTCTTGATCCATTGTGAAAAAGTTCTGTTATTTCCTCCTCATCTGTAGAGGCTACATTAGCCCACTCCCCGGTCTGATATTCTCGTAGTAACTGTATCCAAATGTTGGGCGGACATTTAGCCTTCACGATGATGTGTACATCGTGCGGGTGAAGGAGGTGAATAACCATCTTTTCATCTAGAATATCCCAAAAAGTTGTGTTACCCTGGTTTGGTTTTAATTTTGGGAGGGACGCCCATATCATTTCTTTTTCTCCTGGGGAGAAGGGGACATGGGTTTTAGTCGTATAGACTATTGATTGACCTTCCTCTTTACTCTGTCTAGTTTTGACTTGCATGGGTGCAGCTGGGACCGTTTTCAGAGCGGTCAGATCTGGATACAATGTATTATTATAACCAAAATCAGTGATTGATTTATATTCCGGATTATATGGGGGAGGAGCGCTAGCAAAACCTCCTTTTTCATATTCCCATGCTTTGCGATCTAAATCATCCCAATCGGGCCTGTCGTCCTCGGAGTGATCTGTGTCGCGACGCGCTCCTAACACGGCAGCACATCGCGCACCTACACCTTCACCTTTTCTGACCACTTTTCTTGCCCTTCTAATTTGCCTTGTAGTTCTATTAATTCTATCGTATTTTTCACAACTTCTGCTCTCAATTCACATTACTGTTTATGATGATCTTCCATTTCTGTTATTTTCTTTTCTTGATTCTCACCAACCTGACACAATATCACAATTCCTTTCTCTGTCTTATCTGGTTGTTGTTGCTTCCACCAGTCCCGGTGCTCCTTCGAAGACCAGTCTTTCTCCCAACTTCCTTCCAACATTTTCTTCTCTACATTCTGTTTTTTTATTTCTCAAAAAACCAATAATGCTGGTGTCACTCATTGTGACGATTTATCTGAAATATTACATTATTATATATTATATATATATATTATAATAAAAACAAACACTCTAGTAAGGTACGGACACCCGTACATGACACTGGCTAAGGTAAGGGAACCCATAAACAACCATAAGCACCCCCGGACCTAGGACAGCCTGTAACTTGCTAACTTGCTGTTTTGTTTGCTTCTCATCGTTTGCTGCTAGTTGCATGCCAAACGAGTTCGTTCTGTCCAAAATATAAGCTTTTTTTCTTCTAATAAACTCAATACAAATACAGTGCACTAGCAACTATTTCCCTTTCAAAAGTTGTAGTCCCGTTTCAGTTAAAACAAAATGTGTGCTTCAAAGAAAGAAAATACTATTGCTGCTGACTTGTGTTTCTTTTCCCTCTTTACCTGCTCTTATCACAAAGCTTCTCAACACAATCTCAGGTGCAGGTGCACTCTGCGCTATCCTTTGCCCGAGCTTTGTCCAGGAAAACTAGCCATCTTAGTTCAACACGGGCTCTCCTTACCTGCGAGTCACACGGGTCCAGTTCACTTTGCAAGTGAACAGTCTCTTCTCAGAAACAATAAGGAAACTTGGAAAGAAACACAATCCCAGGTCGGTGTTAAAAAAAAGTTCTTTGTTTTCATATTAAAAGAAAACATTTGTATTTTCTCTGCACACTTCACAGCTCCAATTAGCACACTCAACTAATCCCTGCCCCCCTCAGAACCGTCACTAAAAAAAGGTACTCACAGTCATTTTAAATATGACATCCTGTAGTGTTTCATTTCAAAATATGATCTTATTATCACTTGAACCAAATAAATCCTTTGACCCACTAATACCAAATTACAGTTAGGGGGGCCACAGGTGTGATTTGAAAATACGATCTTCCATGTCTTTCTGTTGTGTTTTGACCTGGGGATCTGTAATTGTCCAAGTGGCTACTGCACATGTACTTATTTAATATTAAATGTGTTATTTAATTAGGCTTGGTTCTGGTGAGCATGTACAAGACGTCAGCTTTTTAAATAACTGTGTGTATTGGATCATACACATTTTAGAAATACTCTCTCAAACTTCCCGCATTGGTACCTCACCAGGGAGGTAGAAAACAGCAATAGCATTGAAAAAGTGTGATTGTAGTTCTGCTCTTCTGCAATATATTTCTACAATATCTTTAACATCTTCTTTAACATTGTTTTAAAGGCTGGGACCAATATGGTGGAATATCTCCAACACACGGACATTGAGAGACTCGACCCCTTTGTGCTGCTTTTTAGAGACCAACTCTCAGTTGTCTCTGAGTAGGCTATGGATCAACTTCCTTTCCTAATATGAAGGAGACCATGGATACAAAACCTATGAAAAACAGGTGATTATTGTTATTCTTCTCATTATAAACTACTTAATACATCTCTCCCATAAAGTACAACAGGATAGTGGTGATGTCATTCAGGATTGGATTGCCATTGGTCAAAAGCCCTCTGAGAGAAATTGTGTGGCGACACTCCACACTCTTAGAAGAAATTGTTCTGCACAGAACCATAAAGGGTTCCTCGAGTAATCGCTCTGGTGGATCCCTTTATGGTTCTATGTAGAACCCCTTCAAAGGGGTTACATGAAGAACCCCCAAACATAGCGTTCTACACAGAACCATTTGTTTTAAAATGTTATATATAGAACCCATTCAAAAGGGGGACACGTGCTATACCTGAATTTGTTTTCCAAATACAATCTTTAAAAAATGTATGAGTTCATATATACAAACACACATACACAACGTAGAAATCACACTACTAGTGAAGTAACTTCATTTACATTATATGCCACAACTCCTCAATTTGGAAAGCAAAAACAAGACATCTGATGTAAAAGTGTAAACTAATTACGAACAGCACTTTTGATTTTTATCTCCAATTCAGGGGCTACTTATTCGCACAGTAAACTGTATTCTCTCTTCAGAGTGACTGGAATGTTTTTGCGTACATTCAACTTAAATATGAAAGTTTCCAAAAACGGCATAGTTTTCTTTAAGGCTATTCAATGCCAAACACAAAATTCTCTCTGCTTTCAGTGCTTGTCCTTCAGCACAATTACACAGGTTCATGATGTTCTCATTTCAATACATTGTTTTCTTATTTAAACTATTTGACTTTGAGCTTACATTGAGAATAAAATCACTTTTGCAAGTAAAACCTGGCCAAGAAAGGAAGCAGCACTACAATAAAACAATACACAGAATACAAAGCAGTTCCTTCAAAAGTGAAAGTGATAAAGAGTGATGTCTGTCAGTAAATTACGTTGAGATCTATTGCATAATCTACAACACCTTATACATCAAACCCAATTTACTAATATTATTGTTATGCATTAATTTGTCACATCTGCCTTTGTTGGTTAGGATAACAGTACAGGATCATCAATATGTACTGAAACGAAACCTGTCCTAGTAAGGTCGTGTCCTTACTGGATTTGACAGAGGAGCGTGTAGCTGCCACCACCTTTGGGTTACCGGACGGTCCGGTCGAATAACCCTGGAAGCTAAAATTAGTGATGTAAAGGGAGAGTGAAAAGCCAAGAGGAAGTATATAACCAAGTCTTTTTAATAACCAATTTAATACGCTGGGTACACAATGTGCAATTTAGGCAAATAGAATAACAATCACAGTATCACTAAACAATCCATAAAAAGTCAATATCCATTAAACAGTTAAGTTAATTTCTCCCTCAAATACATACGACCAATTAATATAATAAAACCGCAATTGACCTTCATTAAAGAAATACTAAAATAAACCATACAATAAACACCAATGTAAGTGAAAAGAAACCACAATATAAACATCAGATAAACCATACAATAAACACACCAATATAAGTTACCACAATTACAACAGCAATTTCAACTATAAAAGCAAAATACAAACTCTTCAATGTAAAGCCAAAAAAAAACAAAAAACGGGTTAATTGTTGTTTTAGATCAATTGATTGGAATATAGCTAATAGGATCAGCACAATCCAATCAATCAATCACTCACTTGGCCCCGTTACACAGACTGATTAATAGCAGTATGTTTAAGTCTAACCATAAATTCATAAATTAGAGCAAAGAAACTGTTACTATGTTTAAACTTGGTTTTATACAAGTCCTTGCCCAATGAAAACATGTAATCAAATACACATAATCCCACAAACAAACACATATAGATTTAAAATAGAGTCAGAGAGCTCCCGTCAACTGAACAGCTCCCCAGCATTTGGCGCACACTGCACACTGCACACTGCACACTGCACACTGCACACTGCACACTGCACACTGCACACTGCACATGTAAAAACAAGCAGCCCCCTATTATCTGCACACAAACCAACACAAGCAATGCTAGCCGTAGAAAGAGTCTCTCTTGTGTCTTCTGAGCACTGCTTATATCCCCATCTGCTCCCGGTATGACATCCCGTGATTGGTCGCAATGCTCAGTCCAATTAGGGTTAATAAGAGCCAATTCAATCAGTGACAGAGCCGACTGGCTCATCACAGTACTACTATATTTACAGCATGACATAACAGCGCGGCGCTGGAGCGGGAAAGTGCGCTTCTTTTTGCACATCGTCTACATGCGCGAAAAGCCTGGACACTTGGGCTAAAAAAAAGACAAAAATAGAAAGTGTGAAATATGAACGTTAACATTGTAGCGCAAACATTGGGCTTCGAGCCACGTGTAACAGACAGTGCGATTCAGAACAAAGTCAAAAATAGCTTCTGCACAACAATACAACTCTTAGCTAGTAAATTCATGTGGAAAATGGACGCCCCGTCTACAGGGCTGCGGCAAGTCGTGGCCTATTTGTTGGGGAAGGATGTTGAGCTCGGTTTTCCAAACGAGCCGCTGCATATTGACCTATGTCTATTGTCTAAATGTCTATTTATTTATTGATGTATTCATTTATTTATTTCAACATGTATTGATTCATTGATGATTTTCTCTGTGTATTCATTTTTAATTCTGGCATGGATTATCCTGCATACAAAAGCAAAGGCCCGGGACAGTGCGAGCATGACTTATACAGCGCAGTGCAATCATGGTCGCTGCTTGACATCGTCCTGCAAATAAAAAAACATTGGCTGGATGTCAAGTCACACATTGCCGGGCCAGACCTCGAACCCGGATCCTCCGGATCGTCACCCTGCTGCTCTCCAGCTGAGCTACTCCGGCAACGGAACATCGGCGCGGAAGGGCGCTATTAACTGTGCGCTGTTTCTGCCGTCACTCATCTCCTGCAATGCCGTGTTTATGTGAGAGCTGTGACGCGCTGTAGCAGCAACTACATGTTTACTACATCTCATCTCCTCTGGGGTTTCAGTGTTTGTGAGACGGTGACACTAAACGCTGAAGTATAATGTCGGCCAATAAGCGCACTGGACACCGCCCACTGGCTGTGATTGACACAGCGGGCTTGTATGACGTCATTCACTGCTACAATGATCGAGCGCAGAAATACACCGTGGTCGTGCAAAAATGCTTTTTCTACTCTTGCGGTTTTTATTTTACACTACAGGAATAAATAACTAAACCAATATTAAATACATAGATACATGTCCCTGCCGATTCCAATGTTGGCGATTCATTGAACATGTAGCACTATTTGCACATGCATGTATTTATTGTCTCACATTAGAGATGAGATGTAGAAAACATGTAGTTGCTGCTACAGCGCGTCACAGCTCTCACATAAACACGGCATTGCACATGCCTGTAGCCAAAGTCCGTTTTTTTGTCTTCATTAAAATGATCCTTTACAGGAGTATTACATGCGAAGCCAAGGCCGGCCCTATCGGAATAGGCAAATGCTAGGGGCGCCCGAAAGAGTGAACATTTGTACGGAGGTTTGTTGCACTCAGTGCTTGTTATTGTGTGGAACCAAGTCACAGCAATTCCTGGTTATTAGCCAATAGGATGTGAGTGTTAATATGGGATGTCCTGTATAGAGCTGCTGTTAGGGAGTCAGTCAGTGAGTTGACTGCGCGCAGATTCCCTGCTCTCTCTGCACTGGGCAACAGCGGCACTTTGTACTGTCAAAAACAACACAAACACAGCTATTGGGTTTTGCTGATTTCTATACATAAGCAGCTAAAATTGGACATTGTCAACCTCGCCTCTAAAATATAAAAGTGCGCACACGACCGGGGGTCACGGTGCCATAGCTTGTGTTCACCTAGAAACTCGTCCGGCAGCGGCGGACGCAGCGGATTTCAGTGCAGACGCGTTTCAGCAGCGACACGTTTCCATCACACCCACCGGCACCGCGTCCAGTTTGCATATATAATGTTGCTTGATATGGGATTTTCCGCTGCTGATGTGTGGTTGTGAAGCAAAGATATGTTCGAGTCCAAATCTGCCTGATTTCATGGAGATTTTGAGCTGTTTTTTGACTTGTCTCCAGTTGTTAACATCTTCCCCAGAACCCGCACCCTGAATTACTCAATCGTCTTCGCCCTCATTTTTCAACACTAATTTTGTGCAGTGCACAGTGGGACAAAGGGAAATGGTACAGACTTTAATCTAATAAGACACAAAATGCTTGAAAGTTTCTATTATGTTTATCTATATGACTACAATAATCTTTAACAAATTAAAATGTAAGTGGTCTGAAACCGTTTTAATACAAATATATACATTTATTTAACCAGTTGATTTTTGTACTTTGTGAAATGAATGTACTAAATATAAGCAACGGGGTAAATGACTAATTCACAGATTTAGTCCATGTCTGGACCTTGACTATACCTTGACCAAGAAATGTGGACCCTGACACAACATAATTGACTACCCCTGCTGTAGAACATTGCTACATTATGCATATTGCACTAAGGTGTCTGTAATATCGTTTTTTCGTGCAATACTTTTTTAATACTGTATTTATAATTCATTTTATGTCACTTGTTTCTTTAATACTGTTTTTATACTGTTTGTGTGGGGGTTTTGTTTCTAAAATAAAGAAGATCTCAAAGACATAAAGCTATGCAGTCTGTGAGTGTATGAACACAATGACCCTGCGATGCAGGGGGCACCACTTAAAATCTTGCCTAGGGCACCAAATTGGCCCTGTGCGCAGCAACTGACGTTATGCAAACGACATCAAGCTGGATAGTGAGTATGGGGTGAAAAGAGCAGGAGAGACGGGAGAGAAAGCAGGCAGCAGCGTCATTGTCGCAGAATATTGAACATATGTTCAAAAACACTGCCAAACAGGGTAAGGTTGTTATATTTACTACCTAATCTAACAGTTGAGATAGATAACGCTAACTACGTGCAAGCAAACAGTCGTCAACTCCACGCAGAAGGTAGCTAATGTTTTTACTCGTGTGTGTCTGTGTCTGTCAGATTACACAAAAACTACAAGACCGATTTTCACGAAACTCAGTGGAGGGGTGTAGCATGGGTCAAGGAAGAACACAGTAAATTCTGACCATTATCCATCCAGTGGGACTAGCTAGCTACAGTGACCGATTCAGAAGATGTTTACCCTGAATATGTGTGATGTGTCGGCGCTCCATTCACGTGTGTGTGTGTGTGTGTGTGTGTGTGTGTGCGCATGTGTCTGTGTGTCTGCGTGCGTGCATGCGTGTGTTTGGACTGAAAAAGGTGGTACATGATCTTGGTAAGCAATTTGACAACATTGTAGTAAATATTTTCGGTGCATCAAAAAGCGTCCTCGTTAAGATAGCAGCAGACAAGCTAATCCAGCACAAATTAGTGCATAAAAAGTAACCAAAATGAAGTATTTAAACCTCATAATTGAATACAAAATGAGGGGAAAAACTGCAAAAAGGTCCACTTTTTGAAAAAAAGAACCCCCCTTCCACTAGGCTGGCTACGGGCCTGTTGCAGGAGATGAGTGACAGCAGAAACAGCGCACAGTTAATAGCGCTCTTCCGGGTCTTTCCGGAGTTGCCCGAGTAGCTCAGTCGGGAGCGCGTCAGACTGAAGGTATGAAGCCCCAGGTCCGATCCCTGGCTCTGGCAATGAGCTACACTGTTTCCACTTCCACACTTTTACTCTGCACAACAATCTGACGCAGAGCAACCATGATTTTACAGCGAAGTGAAATCATGGTCACTCTGCTTCAGATTGTTCTGCAAAGTAAAAGCTTTCATTTCATGTTGTGTAAAAAAAGTGCAAAAGTCCAAAAGTGTCTTGACAAGTGTTGAAATTAAAGCTAGACCCACGCTAACGCGATTCTTTAAATCCCAGACGATATTTAAAATGGTGGGCTGCTCACATTTAACGACAGGCAGGATTTCACGGAATTTAGGTCTTTTGCATCATGATGCCCCAAAACAACTATTGTTATTTGAGGTATTTGAATCAATACTTATGAAAGTCAAAATCAAAAACTCAAAATAATGTAACTTGTTTTCGTGGATGTGCTCGACTCTCATTGGCTGCTGCCGGTCTCGGACCCGAGTCGCATCTTTAATATGAATCGTGTTGGATCTGCTCGCCTGCCTGGCGAGCTGCAGGTTTGAGCAGAGGGCAGCGGCTCATCAGTTAGGCCCCGACCTGCTGCTTTCTGTTCAACCGGACACTCAATGACTCCATTGAATGAACAACCGGCTTAGATTGTACTTTTCAAATTGTGTAAAAAAGAGTTGGTTCTTTAATATGTTATTCATACAATTCTATGCTTAACTTAAACCCTCTACAGTTAAAAATATTGAAAATGCTCTGATTAAGGTTCAATTAAGCAATCGAGAGCTCTGTTGGAACAGATACCACAGGCAGTGCCCATCTTGCCCATCTTGCCAAAGACTATCAACATCAATATTATTAGCATTAGTAATGTAACTATTCTCAATTTCCCAGCTGAGCTCACAGACACTTTCACTGACCCCCCCCTCCTTCCTGGGGGGTGAATCCCTTCCTAATTGATAGGGTATTTCTGTTAGTGAAAGGACTATTTCCATACAATTTCATGACTTTAGACTTTAAACTATATCTCATTCAATGATTTATTTATTTTACATTAAGTTATACCTTCAGTAACTTCCTTATTTTCCCTCATATTCCATTCAACCACCATCACAACTCTCATGCTGAAAGTGGCAGCACATGTCTTTCACACATATCAAACTCCCTTTTTCCAGCTTCCCAAGCCTTATTAACTCTTAAACCCGTCGTCAACTTCCTCAAACCTTCCTCAACATCGCTCAGACCCACTAAATTGCTCTGTATCCTAACAGCTGTTCTTTCTCCTTTTCCTAATTTCTTACAAGAAAATTCAAGTTATATTTATTGACATGTATTATTACTATTTATACACACATTTCACTCCATTATTTTAACTAAAATATTTACTTAACAAAATATCTTTTAGAAAATAAGCCTTTTAATTGATTTCAATAATGATTCCCAGGTACCTCAGGAAAACAAAGTTTCAAAAAATGTGTCCAGTCAATGATTTCCCCAATGAAGAGTTTGCGTGGGCACTAAGACTGTCCACCTGCGCGGCTCATATGTCCTTATTGTGTCAACTTCCTCCTATTGAAGTCCAATCTACACCGGTACATGTTCAGAAGAACTGTTCCCGAAACTAGGTTGAACTGATCAATAGTTAATTTCTTACCTACACATTGTATTTAGGGATCTTATATCTGGGAATTTCAAAAACTCTTCATTGTGGAACTCACAGCTACCAAACGACCCTTTAATTTCCTGGAGTATCTGGTTATCTATTGAAGACTCTGTATAGGAAGTTGAAGAAAGTGTTTTGTGATAATTATATAATGTTTTATATTAATACTAGCATTAGAAGTAGTTTGTATACAGACTGAGCAGATTAGATTTAGCAGCACAAGTAAAGGGTCAACAAGGTTGGTTTGTTAGAAACTCCTGTCAGAAATGAAAGATCACCCAGTGCCGAAATAGCCTACAGATGTCTGCTGAGAATTTGTTTATGACTTAATCGTTTCTCCAGATAGGCAGGAATTGTTTCTGTTAACGAGCGATTGACACTAGGTAAATGACGACCGTGGGATCGCATCTTCCTAGTGCACATCAAAGACGGACATCTGCTTTGGATCCATCACCTCTTCACGGGAGGACAGATCATAAAACGGACCCGGACCTGTATCTTCTGATTGGATGAACGGCCATAAGATGTTACGTCATTTTCCTATAAAGCTGCACTCATGTTGGTAAACATTAAGTTCTCACTGAAGGAATTATTCCTGACGTGGGGCTTCCGAGCGGCTCGATTAAAGTTCTATTTGCTTTATCTCCACGATTTCTCCACTTATTTCCGAGACGGTTCTACATCTATGTATTCATATCTTCACCATATTTTACTGTTTCCTCAGATTCCCATTTCAGAAATTAGCTCAAATTCAATTTTCAACATTTTATTTTGTATTTCTGGGTTGTAAAATAGTATTTTATTTTTATTTTCTCCTTTAAATGGTTCAATGTTAATTTAGCTCACTTCTTCAATGCTTGTCATTTTATATTTCTATTGTATCCTTCAAATTCGTACCCTTTGACTACTTCACTCATCTTAAATCCAAGGTCTAATTTATTTCAGGTATTTTATGCTGGCCCCAAACATTTTCTGAAAATAAGACTATAATATATCACTATTCTGTTTACATTCTCCTGCCTGGATTTTACATCAGGCTGTCAGGGCTGCACCAGAGTGCTGCTCCTGTGGATGTCAGCCTTTCATTTCCCTTTAATTTGACTTTATAGAATTTGTCCATAATATGATTTTTAACAAACAAATCCTTGTCCTTCTGGGTCTTAGACGACACCATTACTATTTATTTACTTTATTATTACTTTATTTTTATTATTTAGTGTATATTGTGTATTACTTTAACATTATTCTCATAATAGAATATATAATTTATTTATAATTTGTGATGCCTTATGCACTCTATATGCACTCTATATACAGTTAAATGTTTAGATCCAGCCTGGAGCTGAACCTCTGGAGCCACTGGGGAGCTGTTCAGTTGACGGGAGCTCTCTGACTCTATTTTAAATCTATATGTGTTTGTTTGTGGGATTATGTGTATTTGATTACATGTTTTCATTGTTTAAACTTGGTTTTATACAAGTCCTTGCCAATAGTAACAATGTCTTTGCTTTAATTTATGAATTTATGGTTAGACTTAAACATACTGCTATTAATCAGTCTGTGTAACAGGGCCAAGTGAGTGATTGATTGATTGGATTTTGCTGATCCTATTAGCTATATTCCAATCAATTGATCTAAAACAGCAATTAACCCGTTTTTTTTTTTTTTTTTTGGCTTGTTGTGAATTTTGGCTTTACATTGAAGAGTTTGTATTGTGTTCTTTTGTAGTTGAAATTGCGGTTGGAAGATCGTATTTTTTTTTCGCCACACTGCTCGGCCGCACCACTCGCACTGACTGAATGTTGTGTTGAGGTGTGTGTGCTGCACCAAACGGGAGCACCGGGACAATGTCATCATACGCAGCACATCAACACAACATTCATACTTTTATTCTGTCTTTTTTTTTTTTTTGGCTTGTTGTGAATTTTGGCTTTACATTGAAGAGTTTGTATTGTGTCCTTTTTTAGTTGAAATTGCTGTTGTAATTGTGGTAACTTATATTGGTGTGTTTATTGTATGGTTTATCTGATGTTTATATTGTGGTTTCTTTTCACTTACATTGGTGTTTATTGTATGTTTTTTTTTAGTATTTCTTTAATGAAGGTCAATTGCGGTTTTATTATAATAATTGGTCGTATGTATTTGAGGGAGAAATTAACTTAACTGTTTAATGGATATTGACTTTTTATGGATTGTTTAGTGATACTGTGATTGTTATTCTATTTGCCTAAATTGCACATTGTGTACCCAGCGTATTAAATTGGTTATTAAAAAGACTTGGTTATATACTTCCTCTTGGCTTTTCACTCTCCCTTTACATCACTAATTTTAGCTTCCAGGGTTATTCGACCGGACCGTCCGGTAACCCAAAGGTGGTGGCAGCTACACGCTCCTCTGTCAAATCCAGTAAGGACACGACCTTACTAGGACAGGTTTCGTTTCAGTACATATTGATGATCCTGTACTGTTATCCTAACCAACAAAGGCAGATGTGACAAATTAATGCATAACAATAATATTAGTAAATTGGGTTTGATGTATAAGGTGTTGTAGATTATGCAATAGATCTCAACGTAATTTACTGACAGACATCACTCTTTATCACTTTCACTTTTGAAGGAACTGCTTTGTATTCTGTGTATTGTTTTATTGTAGTGCTGCTTCCTTTCTTGGCCAGGTTTTACTTGCAAACGTGATTTTATTCTCAATGTAAGCTCAAAGTCAAATAGTTTAAATAAGAAAACAATGTATTGAAATGAGAACATCATGAACCTGTGTAATTGTGCTGAAGGACAAGCACTGAAAGCAGAGAGAATTTTGTGTTTGGCATTGAATAGCCTTAAAGAAAACTATGCCGTTTTTGGAAACTTTCATATTTAAGTTGAATGTAGGCAAAAACATTCCAGTCACTCTGAAGAGAGAATACAGTTTACTGTTCGAATAAGTAGCCCCTGAATTGAAGATAAAAATCAAAAGTGCTGTTCGTAATTAGTTTACACTTTTACATCAGATGTCTTGTTTTTGCGTTCCAAATTGAGGAGTTGTGGCATATAATGTAAATGAAGTTACTTCACTAGTAGTGCGATTTCTACGTTGTGTATGTGTGTTTGTATATATGAACTCATACATTTTTTAAAGATTGTATTTGGAAAACAAATTCAGGTATAGCACGTGTCCCCCTTTTGAATGGGTTCTATATATAACATTTTAAAACGAATGGTTCTGTATAGAACGCTATGTTTGGGGGTTCTTCATGTAACCCCTTTGAAGGGGTTCTACATAGAACCATAAAGGGATCCACCAGAGCGATTACTCGAGGAACCCTTTATGGTTCTGTGCAGAACAATATCTTCTAAGAGTGTGGAGTGTCGCCACACAATTTCTCTCAGAGGGCTTTTGACCAATGGCAATCCAATCCTGAATGACATCACCACTATCCTGTTGTACTTTATGTGAGAGATGTATTAAGTAGTTTATAATGAGAAGAATAACAATAATCACCTGTTTTTCATAGTTGCCTATAGGTTTTGTATCCATTGTCTCCTTCATATTAGGAAAGGAAGTTGATCCATAGCCTACTCAGAGACAACTGAGAGTTGGTCTCTGAGCAGCAGCACAAAGGGGTCGAGTCTCTCAATGTCCGTGTGTTGGAGATATTCCACCATATTGGTCCCAGCCTTTAAAACAATGTTAATGAAAGGTACTCACAGTCATTTTAAATATTACATCCTGTAGTGTTTCCTTTCAAAATATAATCTTATTATGACTTGAACTAAATAAATCCTTTGACCCACTAATACCAAATTACAGTTAGGGGGGCCACAGGTGTGATTTGAAAATACGATCTTCCATGTCTTTCTGTTGTGTTTTGACCTGGGGATCTGTAATTGTCCAAGTGGCTACTGCACATGTACTTATTTTATATTAAATGTGTTATTTAATTAGGCTTGGTTCTGGTGAGCATGTACAAGACGTCAGCTTTTTAAATAACTGTGTGTATTGGATCATACACATTTTAGAAATACTCTCTCAAACTTCCCGCATTGGTACCTCACCAGGGAGGTAGAAAAAAGCAATAGCATTGAAAAAGTGTGATTGTAGTTCTGCTCTTCTGCAATATATTTCTACAAGATCAAGAACGGGCTCTGAAAACACTGAGGGTACAGGACGAGGACAGCGAAGCAATGAGCAACACTTGATACAGGATAAGAGCAACGGATACTTAGAATTTATAGGTGTAGGCCCCGTAGTAAAATATTCCCATCCGTTTTCATGGTACAATACTTTGATAATGACCCCCAATAGTCTTTCAAATGCCTGAATATCT
This sequence comes from Amia ocellicauda, assembly GCF_036373705.1. Classification (NCBI taxonomy): domain Eukaryota; kingdom Metazoa; phylum Chordata; class Actinopteri; order Amiiformes; family Amiidae; genus Amia; species Amia ocellicauda. Next base: position 195,269 of record NW_027102686.1, read on the forward strand.
GAAAAACATTTTTTTTTTCTGAATTGAAAACCCTAGCTGGCTATGCATTCGTTTGGCACCATCTAACATTTCGGAATCTGTGCATTCTTTACCCTTCCACAGGCGGTACACACTGTTTATGTCTATTATTTTACTAAATAAAATACCTTTTAAGCGCCTCCGCGCACCACCACCACCTTGCATATTTCTAATCACAGTGACCGTTATTCGCAAACTCAAATGTGATAGAATTTTGTTGTGACTTTGTAGTAAATTAGCTATGCTCTCTAAGAAATCTGCAGCGTCCAGCTCCCCCACATTTCGCCTCCTCGATTAGAAAGGATTATTTAATGACCCCGAGCTCGGTCTCAGCTGTACAAAATCATTAGGACCCACATTGTGTGATATTTCATTTAGCAATCCTTGCACAGCTCCATGCACAATACGGACAGCATTCATATAAGATTGTACCAGATCCAGGTTCACAAACCTGAATTCTTCATAAAACTCCATACCCCGAAACCTATTAATTTCTCGGTCATAGCGACGAATAATCTCCAAAAACCCCCGAGGAGGGTCCCCGCCAACGCCACCCTCAGCCATTTGTTCATCATTTTCATTATTCATCTCTAACATTGCAGCATCACCACCCCCGATCTGATTATCATTGTTATTAGCTACCGATGCTAGTTCCTTAGATACATCCTGATCTATATATTCCTGAATTTCCAAGTTTACCGGATGGCCTCCCGTCTGGAGAGTGTGCAACAGTGTCTGTGACCGTGCTAATTGTGACACATTTGTTCTAAATTTAAGCCTACGCAGCATTCTTTTCGCAGCATTAATTTTATTTCGCATTACCCCCCTAATTACACAAGCAGACTGACAGATTTTGTGCTTCTCCTTTTTCATTGTTTGTCAATTGTTGTTTTCAGAATTGGTTGTTTTTTGTAACAACCCTTCTCGATCTTGCAGAGACTGATTGATTCACAGTGTGAATTACAGATTCATCAAACTCTCATCAGAAACGGGGCAATTCCCTATTTGTTTTAACAAATTTGTCAAAACATGTATTATGCACTGAGCGGTGTTTAACGCCTCCACAAGCTGACTGCATATCTTGCTAAACACCAGGGCCCTACAATCACCAGGGGTCTGTATGTCAACACAGGGTGATTGATCACATTTCATCTCAGTATCCCCACTAGTGGTGGCTTTAACCGTGCTTTTACCCCGTTTACCTCTTTTTACAGTAGCGGAGCTCGGTCGGTTCACTTTCACACATTGCACCCCCACATCGGTGGTGTCGTGTGCCACCCGGTTTGTCTTACTCAGGGCTTTTCTGGGCGCTGTGTTTCCCCTTTGTGTGACTGGTGGCTGTCTCCCCCGCTGTAGAACGGACCTCCCTTTATCAGCACGATCGGATCTCTTCACCTGTTTTCCACTTGACAAGCCTCTCAAGCAGGGCAATGCAGGCTGTGCCGCATTTTTAGCTATAATAAAACAAACATGTCAATTACACTTTATACAGTGACTTTTCACTACATTTCGAACAAATACAAAATATAATATTATTATTATTATTATTATTATTAATAACATTGGTAAAAACGGTGAATGTTACACACCTCCATTCAAAGTTTGCTCTGTGACTTGGGGTGGGTGGGGGAGTGCTTAGTTATGTGGGTTAAACAACTGTCAAATCAAAAAACAAACATTGGTCCCATAAATGTACACAATATAATGTTTTAGAAGATGTAATTAATTTATAATATGTAACAACTTGTTCTATGGCATACCATGAAATCTGAATAAAACTGGCCATTAAACACATTGCTTTGGCCCACCTTCAGAACACGTGTCTCCTGCGGTTTGGAAGGCGCTGTTCGGGACGTAGGCGTTGGGGGTTGCGAGTTCCACTCTCCGCAGTCCCCTGCGGGGTGCTCGGCCCGACAGTCTCGGCTCTGTTATTCTGTGCTGTAATATCTCGGTTCTCTCTCACCTTAAATTATACAAACCATGAACTATGCATGATATACTAACACTTTTAAACCCAACTCTATTACTATAAAAAACATTCTTACCATCAATACATGATAACGCATTTACTAGCTCTTCCTCATCAAATGGACCCCAGTCAGATGCCATTATGAAGAGTGTGTCCCTTCATATATTATATTGGATGTGTAAAATTAACTGCTTGGAGCGGCTTATTTATGGGGGGGCAAAATGGTATTTCATAATTTTTCTAAGAATCACACAAAATTGTATTCCACATAACATACCAGGAAACCGCCAAAAATGTTGTTCTTATTACAGAATTCAGTTGGGGCGGTATGTTGGGGTGTCTATTTCACTCCGATAAAGTTGATCTCCAACAGACATCTGTATCTATGCGTGCTATGGTCATGGTCTCACGTTCAAAACAACGTGTACACACTGGGTGAGGTGACCATTTGGAGAGATAAATTGTTATCACATATTTGTTATGGACACGAGCCTAATGGGTACAAATGACTGTACCCACGTGGCACCCATACACGCACCCAACTCCGCCCACACTCCTCCTCCTCTGTAGAGCCACTGCCCCCCATTTACCCACGTGTCCCCACACACGCCCCCAACCCCACCCACACCCCGCCTCCTCTGTAGAGCCGCCGGCCACCATTTACAGTATAAAGAGCATGCTGGTAAACACAGAAAACATGTCACCCGTTCGGGACAGAACAGGTCTGCGGTAACTGGTGGAAACCCCCATAGCGCACTATGGCTACACCAGCTAAGAAGACACCCCCTAGCGACCACGCTGCTGATGAAGATGCGGGGGCACCTAACACAAAATTAAGATGGTCGGAAGACAGGGACCCAAAAGAGGTAACACTTTATTTTACTTTAAAAACGTGTTTAGAATATTATTATTAATTTTAAACGTATGCCGGTGTTTACATGCTGTTAGGCCGTATGTGTGTATATATAAATTTCAATGCAAAGTGAATTTAAATGCATGTTTTCTTCTTTGTATGTTTATCAAAAGAATAGTGTCAGCGCTCCTCCTCCGAGCCCCAGGGATGCTCTCCCAATGTCTGATGAAGACGAAGGTGTCAACACTGGTGATGAGTCTGAAGATGATGACAAGGACCATGAACATGGCAGGGAGGATAAAACCTCAGACACTGATGATGGAGTTGGACCATCAATGGAAAGAGAGGTAAATATAGAGGTCCTACAACTGTGTATAGTTGTGTACTTCTTTACTGACCGACACACATTACAGTTTTAAGTGTTATTTTCTTTTCTCTTCATTAGAATAGTGGAGTACCAGACACCAGTGATATGGATTCCTCTGTCAACTCTTTAAGACCCCGAACAAGATTGAACATTGCATGCTTCTGTTCTTGCCTTGCTAGAACCCACAAGAGTTTTGATTCAGACAGGGAAGTTCCGAGATATAATTGTAAAAACTATGATGATCATGTAACACTAGTGATGACACACACCATAAAGGGCATTATTGCGCTAGTGTTACAACATTGTATTGGCCGTGAATTAGTTGATAAGTGTGAGGCCTGTCTGATAGGTGACCCCAGCCAAGCACAGCATCTCTGTCTAACTTTAGATCACGAGCAAGGGAGTGTCTGGAGTAGTGTCGCTCTTATATGTAACAAAATAAGTGTCACCCACTTTCTAAATGTTGTGTTATGTGTTGCACGTGCCCTATGTGGGCTATGCATCACCAGACAGACTGAGAAAGAAGTGAAATCTCTTTTGCATAGCTTAGAAACATGCACTCTACCTTCGAGATGGTTAAGTGACTTGTTGGAAAGTGTAGATGAGTAAGTGATACAATTAATTGAGAAGGTTATAAATAACAAGCCTTATAAGATGTTTTACAAATTTGTTTTGCAATAAGACATTATATATATTTTTTCCAGAGAAAGAAAACTCCTGCTGCCATGGGTTTATGTATACGTATGTTTGAGGAATCTCTGCTTGAAGATGCCATCCTCACTCTAATAGCTCACAAGTTTGGTGATTTGTATGACACTGGTAATCCTAATGTGACATTGCTGGTTGAGGATATTGTGAAAACAGTGGATGCCCTCCCCAACATGCTCAAGAGAATGCTGTATAAAGATCCACGTCCTGGTGTACCTGCTTTTACAGCTGTTCAAAAAGTTCTCCAGAGTTCTTTTGGAAACACCATCCCTATCATGACCAAGTCCAATATATATGTGTGTATTTAAAACTTGTATTTTTTAATTTACTAAAACAGTATCATAAGACAATATAACCTTAAAAACACAGTTTATGCTATAAAACATTACACCTCCACACAAGCAGGGTGAGGTACACTCGGACCCTCACCATGATGGATGTCACCCTAGCAAAATGGCTACCATCTTACCAAATGACCTATGACCTTACAAATGGTAACAAAATGGCTCCCATCTTACCAGATGACCTATGACCTTACAAATGGCTGACATCCAATATGGCCGATATCATCCAAGATGGCTGACAAGGGAGGGTAAAAGGGTAACCCTGGGGGTGATGGGAAGGAGAGAGAAGTTCCGGTTCAAAGGTGGGGGTAACCGGAAGGTGAGGTGGGCCTTCCGGTCTATGGTACGTAGGGAGGGCGGGACTTCCGGCTGTCAAAATTGTAAGTGATGCTGCCATCATACCGTTTGACATTGTCTCCAAGGTTCTCATCGTGAATAACAAACAAAATTCAAACTACCTTCTGGCCTGACCTTCTAGCTTGACCTAATCTTTCTTAAGTATACAAGAGAGAAAAACAGGTGTGAGAAAAGAATTTCTAACTTTCCTTCCATACATACATACATACATACATACATACATACATACATACATACGGAAAATAAATAATAGAATTTTGAATCACAATAAGATGTTATCAAGTACAGAAAAAGAAAATGTAATAAAATGTGATCTTAAATACATACAAATAAAGAAAATTGGTTTACTATTTCCAGATTCCTTTTTTGAAATACAATGACATGCATTACAAATGAGTATTTACATTATATTTACAGCCGGTGCTCGTGTGTCACTGTGTCCCTCAGGCTGTGGTAGGCGCTGACATATTGGGCAGCCAGGGTGGCTGTGTGTCCCTCCCCCAGGAGGACTGACCGTTTTTCTTTTTTCTAAGTTTTGTCACAGGTTGGGTGGGCATCCATTATGTTGTTACAGAATGTGTCCCTTATTTTGGGCTAAAGCTTTCCGTGGAGGGGAACGTGGATCAGTTTGTACCATTTTTGGGAAGATCTGCCTTGTTGGGGCGGAGCTGTGATCCAGGTGAACAGCAGATCGGGCATAGGTGGGCATGTGGGCAGAGGAGTAGGAAGGCCGGTCAAGCAAATAAGCTTGCTAAGGTACGCAGCAGCAGCAAGCAGCCCCCCCATCCAGCCAGCCAGCCAGTCTGGCTAGCAGTGACTGAGTGGTTGACAGACGGCAAGCAACGGAATGTACGTGCTCTGTGATGTCATAGCAGTCAGCTGAGAGAGGCTCGTGATGTCATCGCTGAGCTGGCTGGCTGGCTGGCTGGCTGGCGGACTGGCTGGCTCTATGTGTGTGTGTGTTTGTGTGTGTGTCTGTTTTTCTGTTTGTCAGTCTGTCTGTCTGTCTCTCTCTCTTTCTCTCTCCCTCTCAATTCATTTGTATTGTCAAAAGCAATTGGACATACATACATTCATACATATATATATATATATATATATATATATATATATACATACATACATACATGCTAGAAAGTCATTACTATGTTATCTTAAAGCAGAACATATATCATTATCGAACAGAGTTCATAGGTCTATACATGGTATTAGGGAACAGGCACGTAGGTCATTCTGTTTGACCTTGTCTCCAAGGTTCTCATTGTAAATAACAAAGAGAAATCAAACTACCTTATGGCCTCCTGACCTTCTAGCTTGACCTTATCTTTCTTAAGTATACAAGAGAGAAAAACAGTTGTGAGAAAAGAATTTCTAACTTTCCTTCCACACATACATACATACATACATACATACATACATACATACAAACCAGAGGCATGCAAAAAAATATAAAGAGGAAGAAAATGTTGTATAGCACATACAAAAGGGATGGTGATGAAACAAAATACATAGAATATGTTGAGCTGCAAAGAGATCTTAAGAAAGGGATCAGGAAAGCAAAGAGGGAAATAGAATGAAACATAGCTCTTGGAGCTACAACCAATGCAATGAGCTTTTTTCAAAATTACAACAGCAAGCGGTCAATTAAGGAGGAGGTGAAACAGATAAAGGGCAAAAATGGAGGTATCTTGGAAAACGAACAAGATGTGGCAAATATTCTAAATGAGTATTTCACAGAGGTTTGTACAAAAGAAAAAACAGATGACATGCCACAGGTTGACAATCAATCCAGTCAAACCCTAAGAGAGATCAGGATAAATGAGGAGGAGGTACTAAAGGGACTAGCAGAATTAAAATCAAACAAATCACCTGGGCCAGATGGGATATTTCCAACAGTACTTAAAGAAATGAGGGAAATTATGTATAGGCCGTTAACTCGATTATTTCAAATGACACTTAGAACAGGGGATGTTCCCACTGACTGGAAGACAGCAAATTTCATACCAATCCACAAGAAAGGGGACAAAACTGAGCCAGGAAATTACAGACCAATCAGTCTCACCTGCATCACCTGTAAAATGTTGGAAAAAATGATTAGACAGAAAATAGAGGAGCATCTCAATGAAAACCATATTCTTGGAGATAGTCAACATGGGTTTAGACGAGGCAGATCATGTCTTACTAACTTAATACATTTTTTTGAACATGCAACTGCAGCTGTAGATCACGTGAAAGCATATGATATGATATACTTAGATTTCCAAAAAGCTTTTGATAAGGTTCCACACCAAAGACTGATCCTCAAATTGGAAGCTGTAGGCATTCAGGGTCATGTAAGTAGATGGATTATGAACTGGTTGATGTATAGGAAACAGATTAGAGGAGTCACTTCTAACTGGAGTGAGGTTGTTAGTGGAGTTCCACAGGGATCAGTACTAGGGCCTTTGCTTTTTCTAATCTATATTAATGATCTGGACTCTGGGATACTTAGCAACCTTGTCAAATTTGCAGATGATACTAAAATAGGTGGCTTAGCAGATACAATCTTGGCAGCACATGCTATTCAGAGGAACTTAGATAAATTCAGTTGTGGGCTGACACCTGGCAAATGAAATTCAATGTGGACAAGTGCAAGGTAATACATGCAGTAAAACAAAAATGTCCACTATAATTACACTATGGGAGGTACAGATCTAGATGAAGTAATGCATGAGAAAGACCTAGGAATCTATGTGGATTCACTTTCTCCATCCAAACAATGTGGGGAAGCAATACAAAAGGCATACAGAATGCTAGGGTATATCGTCAAAAGTGTAGAATTTAAGTAATGTTAAGACTGTACAATGCGCTAGACCTCATCTGGAATACTGTGTACAGTTCTGGGCACCACACTTCAAGAAGGATATTGCTGCTTTAGAGACAGTTCAGAGGAGAGCAACCAGACTTATTCCAGGTCTGAAGGGAAAGTCCTACTCGGAGAGACTGAGGGAACTGAACCTTTTCACCCTGGAACAGAGGAGATTACGTGGGGACTTGATCCAAGTCTTCAAAATCATGAAAGGTTCCTCAAACCAGAGGAGCTTTTCCAGATCAGCAGGGACACACGCACCAGGGGACAACAAATGGAAATTGGGCTTCAAGGCATTCAAGATGGAAAGTGGTAGAAGCTGAAAGTTTGGGAACATTTAAAAATAGACTGGATAGGATCCATGGATCACTTAGATATTAATGGACACCAAACGAGCATGATGGGTCGAATGGCCTCCTCTCGTGTGTAAACTTTCTTATGTTCTTATGTTCTTATGTTCTTATGAATGTTCCCTAAGCATGTTTCAAATGTTCCCTAATTTATGTTACAAATGTGCCTTAGCACCTCTCTCTCTCTCTCTCTCTCTCTCTCTCTCTCTCTCTCTCACTCTGTCTCAATTCAGTGCATTTGTATTGTCAAAGCAATTGGACATGCATACATACATACATACATATATATGGAAAATAAACAATATGTGTACATCTCTGCATTAATGGTGCCCTAACAGATGTGCAAGTTACATGACAGACAGACAGACAGACACTCACACACACTTTCACACACACACACACACACACTTTCACAGACAGACAGACAGACAGACACACACACACACACACACACTTGTATACCTGACACGTATAGAAGACTGGATAGGGAGATATAAATAGCAATGGGGAGACTCTTGTACTTGGTGTGGCTCTATCCATATAGTGGGGCCAGCAGCCACTTAGCAGGTGTAGCAATAGAAGCTCAGCCTGGGGAGACTGGATTTAGCATTTCCTCTCCATTTTGATAAGTATCCATAATCATTTCTGCAAAATACTTCTATGATACCTATGTATGTTTTTTACTTGTACTATATTATACTATCAAGTATCAGTGTACACATACAATGTGACCTGTTACATTAATACAGAGGCCACGGAAGGCCAGATCACTAATAGCCACTGTCCCCTGATATTACACTTTTTCACAATCACTTTGGCACTCATTTCAGAACCTTGATGTCATTTTTCAAAACTCTAGACACTAAACTCACACCCGATGATCAAAATGCACATTTTTCAAAACTCTAACACTTTTTTACAATTGCTTGGATACAATACACATCAACCTCAGATCATTTGTTCATTGAACTAAAATGACACAACTTACATCAAAGTATTACCATTTCAAAATGCAATTCACACATTACATCTGAGATCACTGTCTATTCATTTCATTACAAAGATCTAATTATCAATTGATACAGCTGCTCAAAATGATAAGTGACTGTTGCATTACTCTTAATGCATAATTTTATGGAAACTGACAAACAATATTCCATGTTTCGATCATGAAAGTTTCAGGATAATGAGATCCATTGACACCAATAACCGAGGAGCATGAACCAGTTGGACTACATTATCTATGGATGTAATATTTCATCATCATTCATCATCATGTAGCACTTTTCCACACCATGTTTTCAGTGTGGAAGGAAAGTTAGAAATTCTTTCTCTAATACCTGTTTTTCTCTCTTGTATACTTAAGAAAGATAAGGTCAAGCTAGAAGGTCAGGCCAGAAGGTAGTTTGATTTCTGTTTGTTATTTACGATGAGAATCTTGGAGACAATGTCAAACAGTATGATTGAAGTGCCTGCTCCCTAATCCATGTGTTGATCTATGAACTCTGTCCTATAATGATATAAATTCTGCTTAGCTAACTTTTAAGATAACATAGTAATGACTTTCTGATTATAACCAGCTCTTTGATTTTTGTGTATAAAAGCTCTGACTGTTAAAATGAAGGCAGAGCGACTTTGGGATCTACTTGAGTCACTGTTCCTCTCCACGCTGCGTGTATTAAAGGCATTGCAACTAACGCTCCAACCTGGTTGAAGATGATTGTTCTTCCACATCAGATTTGACATTACTGTATGTATGCAGGCCCTTGTAATTGCTTTTCCAATACTGCCAACTGGTTATTGATGATTGATTTCACATTGTGGTACGAGTATCGAGTGAAATGAGTGCTATCCACCCCAGCAACACAGTGATAACATGGAGCCGGCAAGTCATCCAGGTCACAATAGAGGTCAAGCAGTGGGAGGAGGAAGACGTGGTGGTCAAAGGAATGGAAGGGGACATGCACCCCTTCTGAGAGGTGGTCGTGGGCCTCGTCATAGAGGAGGGCTTAGGCCTCACCAGAGAGGCAGCCATGGGCCTCATTTGAGAGGTGTTGGGGGAACGTGGTAGAGGACAAGGCCACGGACCAGACAGCGGCAGCAACAGCAAATAGTGTCCAGTGAAATCCGAGAAATAGTTGTAGAGCATGTTGTAAATCATGGCATGACCATGACTGAGGCAGCTACAATGATTCAATCAAACCTCAGAATCAACTCAGGATCAACTGTGGCCTCAATCATCAGAAATTTCCGTACTGAGAAGCGGCAAGTCTTCAGCATGCACTAAACATTAGGCTACTCTCAATTGTCAAATGACTGTATACTGCATACCAATGTGTAGCACAGAGTATAGTGTGCCTTTTGAAAGAAATGCAGACAGAGTGAAGCAGCTGATGACTGAGTATGTTCAGGTATGTTCAGTTTCAAGATGCCTCTTGTGAAAAATGGTTGTGAGAACCTGAACCTGAACACAGGGCTGATGGAAATTCAGAAGTACAGTAATCAATCCTTTGTTTTACACTAAGCCAGGTGAGGAACACTGCAGTTGACATTTTACTGTAGTTTTGTTCTTTTTTGTAGCTAATTATTGTTGCATGGCTTCAAAGAAACCTATGGTGTGATTTGATTGTATTGCATCAATACATTTCAGATTTTGTTCAATGATTCCACTGTGTCTGTAGTATTCTCTCTACTAGTCCTTTTACAGTGATGTATTTATGTGTAGTACCATAATGAAACATGTATCACATATTTTGTACTACAATATTTAATGATTGTACGAACAACTACACAGTGAAACTATCGGTATCTTCTGTGTGGGTGATCTAAATAAATGTTACTATGGTATTTCATGATAAATGAATTATTTGAACCAACAAGTCTGCAAGTGCAAGGTTTCTTTAAAGATATGAATGCACAATGCAATGTTTTGAACATTGGACAGCCTGTGTTACAAGTGATGACCGTTTTGAGTTTTGTGTCTAGAGTTTTGAAAAATGACATCAAGGTTCTGAAATGAGTGACAAAGTGATTGTAAAAAACTGTATATTCATCCTATTTAATGTGCTCTTTTAAAATGTACTTTTCTTTTTTATGTTGCCATTTCTGTTCTACCAATGTTTCAGTTGTTAGCCAAAGATTGACAGAGTACATCTCATACACACAGGCCAGACAGCAAGGATTTCTTTTTGAAATTCAATTACAAATGCTGCATGAACTCATCAATACGATTAGAGATCCTGAAAGCAATATAACTAACTCACTCTACAGCATCTCATTAGCAGTGAAAAGAAACCAAGAAAGTTGGGACAGTCGACTGTTTACCACTATGTAACATCACCTTTTCTTTTAATAACACTTATTAAGCACTTGGGCACTGAAGACACCACTTGGTTAAGTTTAGCAAGCGGGATTTTCCCCCATTCATCCATTATGCATTTCCTCAGCTGCACAACTGCACAGGGCCTTCGTTGTCTTAATTTGCACTTCATAGTGCGCCACACATTCTCAATTCGGAGACAGGTCAGGACTGCAGGCAGGCCATGCTAGCACCCGCACTCTCTGCCTACGCAACCATGCGCTTGAAATCTGAGCAGAATGTGGTTTGGCGTTATCCTGCTGAAAAATGCAGGGACGTCCCTGGAAAAGATGATGTCTGGATGGCAGCATATGTTGCTCCAAAATGTGTACATCTCTTTCTGCAAAAATGGTGCCCTCACAGATGTGCGAGTTACATGACAGACAGACACTCATACACACTGTCACACCCACACACACACACACACTTTCACAGACAGACACACGCACACACACACACACACACACACACACACTTTCACAGACAGACACACGCACACACACACACACACACACACACACACACACTTTCACACAGAGACAGACACACACACACTTACATACATACATACATACATACATACATACAGTGAGGGAAAAAAGTATTTGATCCCCTGCTGATTTTGTACGTTTGCCCACTGACAAAGAAATGATCAGTCTATAATTTTAATGGTAGGTGTATTTTAGCAGTGAGAGACAGAATAACAACAAGAAAATCCAGAAAAACGCATTTCAAAAAAGTTATAAATTGATTTGCATGTTAATGAGGGAAATAAGTATTTGATCCCCTATCAATCAGCAAGATTTCTGGCTCCCAGGTGTCTTTCATACAGGTAACGAGCTGAGATTAGGAGCACTCTCTTAAAGGGAGTGCTCCTAATCTCAGCTCGTTACCTGTATAAAAGACACCTGTCCACAGAAGCAATCAATCAATCAGATTCCAAACTCTCCACCATGGCCAAGACCAAAGAGCTGTCCAAGGATGTCAGGGACAAGATTGTAGACCTACACAAGGCTGGAATGGGCTACAAGACCATCACCAAGCAGCTTGGTGAGAAGGTGACAACAGTTGGTGCGATTATTCGCAAATGGAAGAAACACAAAATAACTGTCAGTCTCCCTCAGTCTGGGGCTCCATGCAAGATCTCACCTCGTGGAGTTTCAATGATCATGAGAACGGTGAGGAATCAGCCCAGAACTACATGGGAGGATCTTGTTAATGATCTCAAGGTAGCTGGGACCATAGTCACCAAGAAAACAATTGGTAACACACTACGCCATGAAGGACTGAAATCCTGCAGCGCCCCCGCAAGGTCCCCCTGCTCAAGAAAGCACATGTACAGGCCCGTCTGAAGTTTGCCAATGAACATCTGAATGATTCAGAGGAGAACTGGGTGAAAGTGGTCTCAGATGAGACCAAAATCAAGCTGTTTGCCATCAACTCAACTCGCCGTGTTTGGAGGAGGAGGAATGACCCCAAGAACACCATTCCCACCATCAAACAAGGAGGTGGAAACATTATGCTTTGGGGCTGTTTTTCTGCTAAGGGGACAGGACAACTGCACCGCATCAAAGGGACGATGGACGGGGCCATGTACCGTCAAATCATGGGTGAGAACCTCCTTCCCTAAGCCAGGGCATTGAAAATGGGTCAAATACTTATTTCCCTCATTAACATGCAAATCAATGTATAACTTTTTTGAAATGCATTTTTCTGGATTTTTTGGCTGTTATTCTGTCTCTCACTGTTAAAATACACCTACCATTAAAATTATAGACTGATCATTTCTTTGTCAGTGGGCAAACGTACAAAATCAGCAGGGGATCAAATACTTTTTTCCCCCACTGTACATACATATATATGGAAAAGAAACATTACAAGTATAAATCACAATAAGATGTAATAAAGTACAGATAAACAAAATGTAATAAAATGTGATCTTTTTGAAAATGCAGGGACGTCACTGGAAAAGATGATGTCTGGATGGCAGCATATGTTGCTCCAAAATGTGTACATCTCTTCTGCAAAAATGGTGCCCTCACAGATGTGCGAGTTACATGACAGACAGACAGACAGACACTCACACCCACACACACACACTTTCACAGACAGACATACACACACACACACACACACTCACTTTCACACAGAGACAGGCACACACACGTACAGACACACACACTCACTTTCACACAGAGACAGACACACACACACACACATACATACATACATACATATGGAAAAGAAACAATACATTTATAAATCACAATAAGATGTAATAAAGTACAGAAAAACTAAATGTAAGAAAATGTGATCTTTAATACACACAAATATGTATGGCTGGTCGGATGCGTCTTGGACTCCGGTTCCTCTTCATTACGTATAACGCTTTTGCCTTTTGCTAAAGCTTTCCGTGGAGGGGATCGTGGGTGAGTTTGTACCATTTTTGGGAGGATCTGCCTTGTTGGGGCGGAGCTGTGATCCAGGTGAACAGCAGATCGGGCATAGGTGGGCATGTGGGCAGAGGAGTAGGAAGGCCGGTCAAGCAAATAAGCTTGCTAAGGTACGCAGCAGCAGCAAGCAGCCCCCCCATCCAGCCAGCCAGCCAGTCTGGCTGGCAGTGACTGAGTGGTTGACAGACGGCAAGCAACGGAATGTACGTGCTCTGTGATGTCATAGCAGTCAGCTGAGAGAGGCTCGTGATGTCATCGCTGAGCTGGGTGGCTGGCTGGCTCTGTGTGTGTGTGTGTGTGTGTCTATGTCTGTCTGTTTTTCTGTTTGTCAGTCTGTCTGTCTGTCTCTCTCTCTCTCTCCCTCTCAATTCTATTCATTTGTATTGTCAAAGCAATTGGACATACATACATACATACATACATGTATGTAGCGTAAGGTACACTTATACATTTCAATTAAAGAAGTGAATTCATAGTATCACCTTATCACGAATCCTGGAGTCTTGTAGAACTCAATTTCTGTAATAATTGGACGCAGACACCAATTCCAAAGATATAAATTGTCAAATTTATTTAAAAACAAAGACTAAATGTAGCACTACACTAATTATACAAAAGGGAAAAACTAATTAAAATTCAACTCTAGATCAACAAATCAAAGACAAATCACTTCCGTGACCAAATCAAAGACCATGGGATCCCATAGGATAACACACAAATCGTTAAACAAAAAAGGTTATAAACACATTGACTACAATACCGGTTAGTAATTCTAGGAATCACTAAGAAACAGTTGAAAGTGCTAAATTGCAGTTTCAGAAGAAGAAAAAAAACTGTAACTGATGGGATATGTAGTACTTTATACTCGAGTGGTCTATGCGATTACACCCTGTTGGTGTTATTAAGAACGCCAAGTACCAGAATGCAGAGCGGGACTGTTTTTTGTGCCGTGACTTGTCGGGGGAAAAAGGCGCAGAAAAAACGGACGAGAAGGTGAAGGTAGTATGGCGGTGATGCACGCGTTGGTGAAGTGGGAAAGCGGGGTCGACAAAGACTCTTACAGCGTGATTCCCACTGCTTGCTTTCGCAATTTTGATTTATTCAGCATTGCTGATGATGACGAAGAGACGACTCGAAACTTCAGAGCAGAGTGGAGAGACACGAACAAACCTCCAAAAGGTGGATGGCCTGTCCATGAAGCGCAGATCATTATGACTGGTAACAATGTTTATTTAAAAAAAAAACATTAAAGTCTTTACATGCTATTTGATATATACAATCACAGTATATTTGAAATGAATGTTTAAGTTATTAATGTGTTGTACTTCTAACATACTCTTATAACATGGTAGGTGGTGGTGAGGGCGCTAAAACTCGTCATACTTGACTGGCATTTGTAAGAACGATTTATTGTGTGTTGTGCTTTACAATAAAATCCCCCAAATCACAAAATAAATTAAACCAGATATAATTTAACTTCAGTTTTGATTCAGTGTTGGCTGTTCATCTTAATTTGTATGGTCAAAGCACAGTATTTTTATGACAAATAAATATAATCCCCAAATATCTGTGGACATAATGCAGGGTTTTATTTATTTTATTTTTATTTTAGGAAAAGAAGGCGAACTAAGAAGAAAACTTAATGACCTAACAAAAATGCCCTGTCCTAAAATGAAGAGAGTACCTAAACCAAACAAAAAACTTCAAATTTCAGATGATAGTGACCTTGATGAACCACAGTTACCGGTGAGATAATTACTGCAAATATAAAATAAATGTATTGCAGGATTGTTTTTTTTAAATCATTTTCATTATATATATATATATATATATATATATTCATTTTAAACTCTTTTTCTCTCTGAATACAGCACAAAATAAGAGAAAACCGATGGAGCTTCAAGAATTAGATCCCGTCATATTCTACAGACATTTAAAGAGTCCAGTGAAGTTGAGATACAGCAAAAAGTTAAGCAGTTCGAAAAGGAAAACACAAGACTTAAAAATGAAAACCAATGTCTTCGAAACCGTATGGTTGATGGTAAGTTTTTTTATTTATAGCAAATAATTCCTTACCTTGATAAATGTTATTCTTCAGTAATTTAGATTCCAGAGTAATGTATTATAGTTGATCATACTGAAGTAATCTAGAACCACAATACAGACTCTTAATGTGCACTGTCTAATAGTTTAATAATACTGATTATTAAATAAAGTTTTTCAACATAACTTCATAATCCTACATTAATGACTATATGCATTACATTAGACCTGGTAATTCTTGTATTTTATCTCTTTTATTTTTTTCGTAGCTAATGTTAATGACCCACAAAAAGGTCAGTTTGCCAATAACATAGAGCAAGTCTCTCAAGTATAATTGCAGGCATTGATGGTTTTGTTTTCACTTTGTATTAAATATATTACTAGAAATGATTATCATTTAATACTAAGGTTTTTTTCTCCAGAGATTCCAGACCTTTTGGACAATCTGAAAAAAATTGTAACAAAAGCCACATTTATCAGCAATGAAGACAAAAGTGTGTCACCATCAAGTGGTTCTGACAGCCCCACAGCAAATTGTTCTGAATCTGACAAAGAATCACCAAAACAGGTATAACACTCTTGGTCTACAATATTACAAAGACAAGGTAAAAATATATATATTGAAAACAAATATTGGTTGTAAACAATCTAATGATGCTACATTATCAGTTATATTCATAGTTAAAGTTGATAATAAGAATGTAATTGAATTATGGGTGTCACAGATTCACTGACTTTATTATGTCTGTAAATTAATAAACTTAGAATTGAGACATACTGTGGTCTTTAATAACACATTTCTGTAACAAAATCACAGCCTTACTGATAATGTATTCCACTTAACATAATATAAGAATAGTTTGGGGATAAACTTGTTTTTTATTTACCATTGTCTTTTAGGTGGAAATATTCCCAGGCACTGGAGTTTACATTGACAAACTGTCCTGGATCCTTGCAGAGAGGTGCAGCACGAATACGTCATATGCAAGAACCCTGACGGTTGCTGTCTTTGACTTTCCAACATTACTAAAGAGCAATCTTCGTGGTGGTGGCAGCAAGAGAGATCCAACTTCGGAGACATTAAGATCCTCATTGATGTTATTGAGGATCATATACAGCTGCCTTCGGAAGGACACGACGTGTTTCAGTTGCGGGGCTTTGCAGCCCAGCGGGACCCTCTTAATGCCGGACATCAGCTGCCCGAGCCGGTGCGGATGAACGGAGGGACGTTAGACAGCGTTACCTTCCGGGCAGGAGCAGCGAGCGGCAACACCGGGGTGAAAGTGTCGTCTAACACTGTGCCATTAGCCACTAGCTGATTGAGCAGATCAGTGGTTTTTAAGAAGATAACAATGGCAGCAGACTTGATATTTTCACACCCTGCTACCTCCCCAACCGCTAACACACACTGCTCTAGGGGGCAGAACTGCACCGGAGCGATCTTGACTCCATGGCGTCGGGTCAGTTTTTCAAAAGACGCATTCAGGGGGTCCGACCCCCCGACCCGGGAAGAACTACCGGTACTCCCCCCTCCCCTCCCCTGTTCCCCCACAATAAGAAAAGCACTGAAAACAGAAGACAAAATAAACAAACTGAAAAAAGTAAAGCAACAAAAAAACGCAGCCAAAGGACAGAGCTCTCAGCAGCACTCCCGCTCACTGCAGACCCCTCCCACACACTCCCAGCTGAGAGAGAGAGAGAGAGAGAGAGAGTTAGTGTCTGTCTGTCTGTCTCTCTCTCTCTGTAGATGCATCATAGGGAACATATGTAACAATCTCTCTTTTTGTTTACCAAAAATGAGAATGAACGTATTTCAAGTGGGTGTTGCCTTGGTTGGAAACGTTTTAAGATTATTTATGAAGTGTAAAGTGGATTTGTCTCAGTTCTCCGTAGTTTTCAATGTATGTGCCATTCAGTAGCGTTCATGTTACAGATGTGCCCTATGCAGTGGTAGGGTCAATAAAATGTCAGTAAAACTTTATTTTAGCAATTATGGAGGGGAAGAACTGCAAATAGCGGGTCCCCACTAATTATCTAACTTACCAACAACGTTTCAAATTAGGTCTTGCGAAGCTGCCAAATAATGCTGTATAATCGTATGTGTCTTCATACACCGGCTGCTATAGTCTGATAGCTTTGATTATATATATATATTTTCTCGTGAACCACAAATGCTATTTGCTTGATTTTTACAGAGTATGTTATAAATACCATTCTTATGAAGCCTGACAAATTGTATGCTGTAATTATGAATATTTTCAAATCATTTGTTTGTTTTTCCTAACATGTTACAAATGTTCCCTATGTGAAAGATGCATTATATCTTAATAACGTCTAAACAATTAAAGATATACAGATTATTATTTTTGGTAAAGTTATAATACATTGCTATTAACTATGTGTGTCAGTAAAAGTTTAAATTTCCTAAAGGATTTTTATTGATCTTGCAAAATAAGTGTTTAGGGAACATTTGTAACATAGAGGTGGGTTAGCCACGGGCTAAGGGCAGCGGCTCCGGCTCCAGCACCGTCACCATGTCGCTGGAAAAGCGCTAAGTGAGCTCACAGTGAGCTCAGTGTAATGTCTGCTCTGGTGAGCTCACAGTGTGACCTAGTCGTGAGTTCACGTCTTCACTGGGTAGTCCTTGACAACTTAATTGACTCAAATCTTGGGCTTAATTGGTCAAAATGACCATTGGTTGAAGGTACTCAGGGACTGATGTGTAGAGAGACTTATTAAACCTGCAGGATTGTGGTTTTCCCAGATCAGAATTAACCAGATCACCACAAAGGAACATGGTAGGTGCTATTGCAACACAGATTACACAAATACATTGAAATCCAAGTTTGCAGTGGTCCTTGGGCCATTGGGTGGTGATCCAGATCACTTCAGCAGGAATTTTGCAGTGGTCTGGACTACAACTCTCTCTCTCTCTCTCTCTCTCTCTCTCTCTCTCTCTCTCAATTCAGTGCATTTGAATTGTCAAAGCAATTGGACATGCATACATACATACATACATATACACTCACCTAAAGGATTATTAGGAACACCTGTTCAATTTCTCATTAATGCAATTATCTAACCAACCAATCACATGGCAGTTGCTTCAATGCATTTAGGGGTGTGGTCCTGGTCAAGACAATCTCCTGAACTCCAAACTGAATGTCTGAATGGGAATGAAAGGTGATTTAAGCAATTTTGAGTGTGGCATGGTTGTTGGTGCCAGACGGGCCGGTCTGAGTATTTCACAATCTGCTCAGTTACTGGGATTTTCACGCACAACCATTTCTAGGGTTTACAAAGAATGGTGTGAAAAGGGAAAAACATCCAGTATGCGGCAGTCCTGTGGGCGAAAATGCCTTGTTGATGCTAGAGCTCAGAGGAGAATGGGCCGACTCGATTCAAGCTGATAGAAGAGCAACTTTGACTGAAATAACCACTCGTTACAACCGAGGTATGCAGCAAAGCATTTGTGATGCCACAACACGTACAACCTTGAGGCGGATGGGCTACAACAGCAGAAGACCCCACTGGGTACCACTCATCTCCACTACAAATAGGAAAAAGAGGCTACAATTTGCACAAGCTCACCAAAATTGGACAGTTGAAGACTGGAAAAATGTTGCCTGGTCTGATGAGTCTCGATTTCAGAGTCAGAATTTGGCGTAAACAGAATGAGAACATGGATCCATCATGCCTTGTTACCACTGTGCAGGCTGGTGGTGGTGGATGTAATGGTGTGGGGGATGTTTTCTTGACACACTTTAGGCCCCTTAGTGCCAATTGGGCATCGTTTAAATGCCACGGCCCGTTGTTTCTGACCATGTCCATCCCTTTATGACCACCATGTACCCATCCTCTGATGGCTACTTCCAGCAGGATAATGTACCATGTCACAAAGGTCGAATCATTTCAAATTGGTTTCTTGAACATGACAATGAGTTCACTGTACTAAACTGGCCCCCACAGTCACCAGATCTCAACCCAATAGAGCATCTTTGGGATGTGGTGTGTAGCGTTATGTTGGGTGTATTTGGATAAGAGTATTTGGGCTCTGAGCTGAAGCACGGATCTAAAGAAGACCTCTCCCCCCCAAAGTTATCAGATTTCCTTAGCTCATCAGCTTGGAACTGGTTTGCATCAAAGTGACAGTTTTGGGGAGGATGGCACCGAGAAGAGGCCAAATAGTTTGTTATTCTGCTATGAGATGTCTGGAGAAAGGGGCCTGTGGGTGATAAAAACTCTTTGAAGTGGATGAGAGCCGAAATCCCGACATAGAGCTACGAACCCAGGCCAACCGGCATTTCCAAAAGATGGCATGGATTGACATCAGTCATAAATCCAAAGTCACAAAAGATTAAGTCTGTTTTAGTTACTTGTGATAAATTGTTGATATCCTAAGCGTTGGCATTAGAGTCATTAGGTGATTAATCGAGTACTGTTCTGTTGGGTTGTTACTGAATAGCCAAAACAATGATTACCCAAATGTCCCCATGTGAAGCATTGATTGTTAAGGTACCAGGAACAGAGATTCCTGAATTCCTTGGACGCCTAGGCAGTTTGGACTTTGAAGTAGAGTCGCGTCGAACTCAGTTGGTAAACGACACTACGACGCAACTCGAAAAAGAGTCGATAGAGGTGATGAAAGTTATGGCTAGCTTAGCACTTGCGAGCTCAAGGGTAGTGAACTGGATCATAAGCAAGTTTGAAAAACTGAAAAAGCTAGGAGAAAAGTATGCTAAAGCGAAAGAAGAAAGAGCCAAACGGCATGGAATGGTTTTAGAATTTGAAGGAAAGCTAGATACTTGTGGAAAACAAGTCATTGTGTTGAATGCTGAAAAAGAGGACTTAATTGAACAGAGAGAGCAATTAGGAAATGATTTAAGACAATGTCAAGTTGAATTGGAAACAACTCTGATCCAAGTAAAAGGTCTGCAAAATGACAGATGTAAAGCGGTTGAAAATGAAAGGATAGTTTTGAAGGACCGGGATGTTTTGGAAATGCGTCTTTGCAAAACAGTCAGGGAGAAAGATTTGGGCACTGTAAAAATGGAGATACTCGAAGGCGAGGTCATACATTTAAAAAGGGACAGTGAAGAAATGAGGAGAGTAAATCAGGTGCTTAGGGGAGAACTCAAATCAACTGAAGTTGAAAATGAGCGTCTCAAGCAACAAATAGGGGCCCTGAAAGCTGCCTCTTGGTGGGCTGCAAAGCTGACACCTGACAGCATAAAGGAACAGCCGGAACCGGCCAATGCACGGAGTCGCACACCGTCTCCACATTTAGGCCCCGGGTTGCCTCGTCCTGATCGTACCCCTCCCTGTAGTCTTTCTCCATCCAGGGTAAGAAGCTCGTCGCACAGACGAACTTCCTCTCCCGAGAGTCCAGACCGAAAGGTTAACATGCGCCAGTTGAGAGAACTGGCTAAAGATTGTGAAACCTTTAACCCAGCAGACAAGGAAGGAAATGTGGAAGCGTATATTAAGGACATTAAGTATGCTTTGAGTTTCTATCCTGAGGCTACGGAGAAGGAAAAGGTTCTCCTAATCCGCAAAACTACCTCTCGCCAAGTCCATTCTTGGATGGAGAGGCAAGGGTCCATGGTCTGCGATAGGTTTCAACGCTTGTGCAGAGCATTAGTTAGGGACTATTCCAGGTTCATTGACCAGTGGCAGCAGTGACTGCCGCACACCAGATCAAACAGGGTAAGCATGAGTCCCCCCGTGATTACTATGAAAAGCTTAGGAAAACCTATTTTGCGGGTCAAGATCGACCCGGGGCCGAGGAAGAGGTGAGCTTTAAAGGGTTGTTTGTTGCTAATTTGTTCCCAACGATTAAGGAAATGGTCATATTACATGCAGACGCAACGTATATGAACATAGCTGAAATTCGAAAAAATGGCACAGAAAGCTTGGGAAAGCAAGTACAATAGCACTTCTGATCGTAAAGATTCAAGCACCCAAGTACTGGCAAGGCGCTCTGAGAGCCCTATTTCTCCACTGGAGTTAGAGGGGACAGAGATTCAAAGAAGGAAAGAACCTCCCAAGGATGGAATCCAAGACACCCAGGCTTACAATAAAAAAAAGAAATCTGCTCCTAGCCTAGGTGGGTTAACTCAGTCTCTGAGCAATGTTGCAGTTTCTGAGCTACTGCTACGCTTAGCTCTGCTCCCTTTGCCCCCTCTTCCCAAACTGGAAGTTAGTAGCCAGGGTAAAGGGCCGGACTCGCCACCTAAGGAATGACTAGCTCTGGAACCACCCCCTGTCCCCGCCTCTGTGTTTTTGATTGGATGTGAGGAACAGCAGGGGGGTTTCTCTGACACATCAGCCCACTGGGACCTCCCAGTGGGGGAAGTTGCCTGCAGGCAAGCTGAACCTTTGGTGATGTTACTGGGTGATCTGACACAGAGAGGCAGAGCCAAGCAAGTTTACATAGAAGTGACCATTGAGAATGTGTGGGAGTGAGGAGCCTTGTTGGACACTGGGGCTGAAATTTGTTTAATGTCTGCCACCACAATGGGCAACCTGAAACAAATTATGGAAACCTCAGACCAACGACTGAAAGTGGAAGCTTGTAGTGTGAACATTACAAGTTACACAGAGACTAAGGCACAGCTCACTCAAAAGGCATTGTTAGAGTTCACCTTTGGGAAGATTAAGTTGGTTCATCCAGTTTATATTTCCAAATTTGAAACAGAGAAGTTGATCATTGGTCAGGATCTATTGAACAGGTTGTGGGCTCAAGTTGAATCACCAAAGCCTGTGGAATTGAATGACAGATATGATACAGCCACCAAGGTACAACTTCCCAATGAGACCATTTTTTGTGCATGTCCCTAAAGGGGGCACCGGCTTACCATGTAAGCCAACCATTCGAACCCAGGTCCCTACCAACTATTATAGACATAGTGAAGGTCAGGTGCCTGAATAACACCTGAATTCCCAGTCACCTCCCTCTGTTAATCAACTTCCACCTATTGGTTACCGTCAGTAACCATACTCAATACTGAGTAATACCAATTGTTTTTTTGTTTTAATGTACTTGTGTTATAATATGTAACCTGTATATGTGCTAGTATAGGATTGTCAATTTGATTGGAATACATTCTGCTTAAATAATGAACTATTAGTTTGTTTTCTTTGATTTCTCGGGGTCATGAATGGTGAAGTCCACTGTTGAATTCTGTTACATAACTTTGAGATAAATGCTTAACGTCTTATTTTGTCTTGAAGGGGATAACGCCCTAGTCGACCTCAGTCCCATTCAAGAAAGGGGGTATGTAGCGTTATGTTGGGTGTATTTGGATAAGAGTATTTGGGCTCTGAGCTGAAGCACGGATCTAAAGAAGACCTCTCCCCCCCAAAGTTATCAGATTTCCTTAGCTCATCAGCTTGGAACTGGTTTGCATCAAAGTGACAGTTTTGGGGAGGATGGCACCGAGAAGAGTCCAAATAGTTTGTTATTCTGCTATGAGATGTCTGGAGAAAGGGGCCTGTAGGTGATAAAAACTCTTTGAAGTGGATGAGAGCCGAAATCCCGACATAGAGCTACGAACCCAGGCCAACCGGCATTTCCAAAAGATGGCATGGATTGACATCAGTCATAAATCAAGCCCCCCTCCAATAGGACACTGGGGGCTGAAACCGAAATCCAATCTCAAGAACTCAGGAACCAATCACCTATTGATCTGATAGACTATAAAGGACAAACACAGCCTTTCTTTCTCTCTCTCTCTCACCTGAACCAGTAACTCGCTGCCACAGCTCAACCTGTAGCTCTGTTGCCCGAACCGGAACCAGAAACCAACCAAGTCTTTGCCGGCAACAGAAGAGTTAAACTGGGAGAAGGAGATTGAGCCGTACAAAGAATTCTTTTAAAGGACTTTATTAAATAAAGAACTTTACAGACTGCGCTGCCCGCCTGTGCCCACCTGATCAGTGGAGTTTTACAGCTGGACAAATGACTAAGTCGACTGAATACGAAAGTGTCAGTCATTTAAATAGCTATTTGAGTTTTAAGAAACTTGACCCTTGGAACAAACAGGGCCCTGCTTTCCTCAAAGACTTTGTCTTCAAGTAACTACAGTGGAAACCTGCTTACAAAGAAGATTTTGTGCACAACCTTGGAGCCTTCAAACCAGTGGAAAATCTGTTTGGAAACGACTCTACTTTCGCGAAACCCCAACTTCCAGGTGCATCGACTGAGTGGAAGTTCTTGGACAAAGCCGAACCGGACTGCCTTTGTTCCAAACCACACGGACCTCGTGCCGTGTGCTGTTATCTGAGCCCGAAGCCAGAGAGGCCTCTCTGCGACGAAGTTCAGATAAGTTTAACAGTTTGGAGTTCATGATTCATGACATTTGAGAAATCAATTAGAAATGTTAATCTGTGATTCATAACTCTAGAATGTGTAATATCATTTAGTTTTCTTAAATATAAATGTGTGTTGCATTAAACTGTTTTGTTGATAATTTTAGAAATAAAATCTGTCAACGCCGAGAAATATCTTCTCATTCCTGTTTAACTGTTTAGTCTGAAATTGACACAAGTTAATAGACACCAGATTATAGGTGGCCCTGCCTATCCTTAATCATTGAATAATAATCAGTTAAGGGAAATTGTGGTAACAAGTAATGATAGGATCTTTCTCTCCACCTAAACGTTAATGAGACTGATATATATATATATAACGAGAAGTTACCTGACATAAATACTAACCTGCGTAGTTATTTAATGTCTGACTAATAATACTAACAAGAGACTCACCTTCATCTTACTAACTGGTATTGTAGTCAATGTGTTTATAACCTCTTTTGTTTAACGATTTGTGTTATCATATGCGATCCCATGGTCTTTGATTTGGTCACGGAAGTGATTTGTCTTTGATTTGTTGATATAGAGTTGAATTTTAATTAGTTTTTCCCTTTTGTATAATTAGTGTAGTGCTACATTTAGTCTTTGTTTTGAATAAATTTGACAATTTATATCTTTGGAATTGGTGTCTGTGTCCAATTATTACAGAAATTGAGTTCTACAAGATTCCAGGATTCGTGATAAGGTGATACTATAAATTCACTTCTTTAATTGAAATTTATAAGTGTACCTTACGCTACAGGTGGAACGGGAGCTTCGTGCCCTGGATGTGCATCCCACAAATCTCCATCAACTGCAAGATGCTATCCTATCAATATGGGCCAACATTTCTAAAGAATGCTTTCAGCACCTTGTTGAATCAATGCCACGTAGAATTAAGGCAGTTCTGAAGGCGAAAGGGGGTCAAACACAGTATTAGTATGGTGTTCCTAATAATCCTTTAGGTGAGTGTATATGGAAAAGGAACAATATGTGTACATCTCTGCATATGGTGCCCTAACAGATGTGCAAGTTACATGACAGACAGACACTCACACACACTTTCAAAGACAGACAGACAGACAGACACTCACACACACTTTCACACACTCACTTTCACAGACAGACAGACACAGACACAGACACACTCACTTTCACACAGAGACAGGCACATTTTCACACAGAGACAGACACACAAACACACACAAACAGACACAGACACACATACTTTGACAGACAGACAGACAGACACATGCATATTATGGGTCTTTGTTGGGTAGTGAAATGGGTAGCATCAGTCGCAGTGTGGGTAATGTCAGGGAGCCAATCATAGTCCCCGTTATTTGCATATATTTGCATTCTGGGAAAAGCAACTAAACACGTTTAGTCATGTATTTGTCCATAGTTTACACATGAGATGAACGAGACAGTATGACGTATTGAGCACCTAGGATTCCTCATGTGTATGTGAGGGGCAGAGGAACCGGATCCCAAGTGTGCGTCCCAGGTGCTATAGGTTTCAAAGCATGCAGGGGAATAGGCACCCCACCCTGACACGTATATAAGTTTGGATAGGGAGATATAAATAGCAATGGGGAGACTCTTGTACTTGGTGTGGCTCTATCCATATAGTGGGGCCAGCAGGTGCAGCAATAGAAGCTCAGCCTGGGGAGACTGGATTTAGCATTTCCTCTCCATTTTGATAACTATCCATAATCATTTCTGCAAAATACTTCTATGATACCTATGTATGTTTTTTACTTGTACTATATTATACTATCAAGTATCAGTGTACACATACAATGTGACCTGTTACATTAATACAGAGGCCACGGAAGGCCAGATCACTAATAGCCACTGTCCCCTGATATTACACTTTTTTACAATCACTTTGGCACTCATTTCAGAACCTTGATGTCATTTTTCAAAACTCTAGACACTAAACTCACACCCGATGATCAAAATGCACATTTTTCAAAACTCTAACACTTTTTTACAATTGCTTGGATACAATACACATCAACCTCAGATCATTTGTTCATTGAACTAAAATGACACAACTTAACATCAAAGTATTACCATTTCAAAATGCAATTCACACATTACATCTGAGATCACTGTCTATTCATTTCATTACAAAGATCTAACTATCAATTGATACAGCTGCTCAAAATGATAAGTGACTGTTGCATTACTCTTAATGCATAGTTTTATGGAAACTGACAAACAGTATTCCATGTTTCGATCATGAAAGTTTCAGGATAATGAGATCCATTGACACCAATAACCGAGGAGCATGGTTTCTTAGGGTTACCATAGACTTGACTGTGTCTTCTTGTTTGTGAAGGAACAGGACTGCGTTTTCCTGTCTGGGTTCCCGCAGGCTTAAGTGGGTTTGACCTACTATTAGAAAAAAAAAAAAAAAAGGAGCGCTAATTAATTGTTCAATATCTGATACGCCGGTGATAATATAAAATAACGTGTTTATAGTTTATAGAAGTTTATAGTGTTTATGGTAAATGAAGAAAAGTCATTAAGTTATATACAAGTTCTATAAATGCAAACATTGAAAAGCATGTTTGTTGTTATTCCTATATAGGATTTAGTATTATTTGTGTTTTCTTGTTTTTTGCTATGTTTTCTCCCCTGTCGTTTATTGTTATTTTGCGGGCTTGCACGCCTTGGTTGTTGTGTACAAAACGATACATAGAAAATGGGAAAACGTGTTACTGTGTGGGAACAGCTCTAGTAAGACGGGCGACCCGCCACTTAAAGGTACACATGTAAGGTACATGTATGATAACTATGGAGTGAAGCGGTGCGTTTGACTGGACAATAGGTGACAGAAAATTAAGGTTTCCAGAAGATGGGACTTTTGATTCAGATAGACTTGAGCACCTAAAAACGGTTTTGCAAAATAGGAATACAAAGCATTAAGAAATGAGAAACCAAAGCTAGCTATCTTAAAACATTTGTTAGAGAAAAGAAAGAAAAGACAACAGGCATAATTCAATCTGAATGCCCCGAAGACAAATTAAAAATATATATATATGTTTTTCAGTATAAATGACAGTCCTCAAGATACTGAAGGAAAATTACTAGATAAGTAATATATAAGGGTAGTTTGAGACACTGCAGGTCAATATAACATGCCAACCAAAACCATGGTATCTGAATTTACTATGGATATAAATTAATATGTGTCTCTTTGTATGTTTGTACGTTTTCAGTTTGCGCAAGGTAAATGTCCATATTTTGACTTTTTCATGTACTGTATAGTCCAGAATATGACTAAGAGAGTCATAAGTCACAAATAGTTACAGAATGATAGCTAAAAAACGCCAGTTAAATATGTTGTAATAACAGACCTACAAGAAAGTCAGCATTTAACTGTACACAGAATGCTATTGCAAACAGAAATAATAATACAAAATTAAGTTATTTAAATAGGTCTTACGAATACAGAAGTTAAAAGTAACATGTTAGAAATGGAATTAGAGCCAAATTTAGAAATAGGAATCCGAGGCAACCACAAACATTCGGTGAAGGTTTCTTACATATTGATAAATAGATAACCAGATACTCCAGGAAATTAACGATGTGCTCATTTGGAAGCTATGAGTTCCACAATGAAGAGTTTTTAAATCCCTAGTAATAGATCCCTAAATACAATGTGTAGGTAAGAAATTAACTATTGATCAGTTCAATCTGGATTCGGGAACAGTTCTTCTGAACCTGTACTGGTGTAGATTGGACTTCAATAGGAGGAAGTGACACAATAAAGACATGAGCCGCGCAGGAGGACAGTCTTAGTGCCCACGCAGGTTCTTAGTTGGGGAAATCATTGACTGGACACATTTTTTGAAAATGTGCTTTCCTGAAGTACCTGGACATCATTATTGAGATCAATGAAAAGGCTTATTTTCCAAAGATTAAATACATTCATTAACTACAATAATGTAGTGAAATGTATATAAATAGTAATAATACAAATCGATCAAATATAACTTGCATTTTCTTGTAAGAAATTAGGAATAGGAGAAAGAACAGCTGTTGGGATGCAGTGCGATGTTATCCAAAATTGAAAGCGGTTGAGAAAGGAGAGTTTGTTCTGTGTGAGACAAATGTACTGCCACGAGAGACTCTGATGGTGATTGACTGGAATATGAGGGAAAATAATGAAGTTACTACAGGTATAACTAAAGGTGTAACATAACTAATTTAATGAAACATAGTCATGGCAAGTTATAAAACTGTTTGGAAATAGTCCTTTCACAAACAGAAATACCCTATCAATTAGGAAGAGGGGGGCAGGGGGCAAGGGCCGTATGTGCTCCTCTGCTCCCCCTGTTCGCCTGAGCAGACAAGCAGCCTGAGATGAGAGAGAGAGAGAGAGAGAGAGAGAGAGAGAGAAGTCAGAGACAAGGCAGAGACTGTAAGTACGTGTAAGGGTTCATAACTTATTACAAACAGAGCAAGAGTGTAATGAATGGTAATTTACACTGCTTGTATTAATAATGATAATAATATTGATGTTGATACAGACGAATACGTCACATACTAGATGACAACCGCATAAAACTAATAATAATGAAAATAGGAATAATAGGAGTATGGAAATAATTTCAAATTATGGTTTATTGGTAAAAAATGAATTGAGAAACAAAGATTAATAACTGCCATCATTTACCCAACTACTATTAACTATGGTGTTGAAGGAGCTGCTGTAATAGTTATTGTAATGGTCTCAGGTATTTAAGTTAGATAAAAGGACAAAGATAAGCACATTGTTTTGAAACTTTGACAACTCCACACAAAAAGAGTATCTACACTAGGAAGTAAAGCTGATTCAATAAACACAGGAGATATGATGCTGCTGACGACAGCTGAGTGCTGTACTGAAATAATTTGATAAATGAGATAAATTGGAATCAAGATTATTATTATTTTGAATTGTCCCTTTACTAGAAACCTTATAGATTGTGCGAATGTCAACTAATGTGATAGAGATGCCTTTTATAAGGACGATCTCTGATGTTGTGTGAACCACACATTGTGTCTTCAGACTGATTTATTCCACATGGCAGATATGCATATTATGAATCGTGTCCTGAAGGAACCGATGTCTGACCCATATGGAGAAGATGCTGGTGTTCTTGTTGAGACACAGTAGGCCAAGGGCGCGGCTTTAAAGACAGCCTCACAGCAACTTGAACAGACCAATGCTGAGGTCCACTACGCTGAAGTGATGCTTGACTCAGTGGAGAAATAAGTTAAAATACTATAATTAAAGGTTTTCCAGATTATAGGAATCTACAATATATTGTGAAACTGCTCAGATGACGTCCGCAGTAGCACATATTCTTCTATTGATAGTTTAATTTATAATGTACTATTAGTGGAGATGTCACATTATTCAAATGAATAGAATGACAGCCATGAAGTCAGAATCAGTCCATTGCCCTTCACTTAAGATTTGTACAATGTATAATGTTTATAAATCAAAACGCAACAAATATATGTACAATACAGTTTACAAACTGAATTTGTAAAAAAGAATGTTTTGCTGACTTTTGTATTCTCTTTGAAGCAACAAAATGTATGTGTTATGTATGTCGTAACTAGGGTTTGACTTTTATGACCTGGGGCTGGATGAAATTTAATTTGAGATGCACTGTAAAAGCTCCAGGAAATTGCAACTGGCCACTGCACCTTCCATAAGAGAGCTCAAACATTTGCTAATGCATTGGTTGCCTCACAGGCACTCTTTCCCTGGTTTGCCCATGTGGCGCATGGTGTTGGCCACACGGGCAAAGGGGGGATGTGTGCATCAGTCTTTTAAATTGGTTTGCCCCAGGTTTTATAGTAACAGCTTAGCAATATTGTAGAACTTGCCACATTTGTCAAGCTCATAATCCTGCAATATGCAAATAGATTGTGTTCAAAAGCTTAAATGTTGTGGATATGAATATATACTTGTAATAATATATAGGTGTTCTAAATGGGTTGAAGCCTATCCCGTAGGAAGGCTGAAGTAGTAAAAGTAGCAAAAATACAGTTAAGGGATGTTATATGTAGATTTCGCATTCCAGGGAAATTTCCAGTGATAGGAACACTCACTTCACTGGGACAATAGTGCAGGAACTATGCAAAGCCCTGCGAGGTAAACAACATTTTCACTGCCCCATCAGGCTCAGTCAGCTGGAGCAGTGGAGAAACAAAATGGGATATTAAAGAATAAGCTGTCTAATATATGCAAACAAACAGGACTCAAACGTCCAGATCCCCTTCCTATAGTCCTAATGACAATGAAATCGTCAGCAAATTGAGAAATACAGGTCTTTCTCCGTGTGAGATTATTATGGGATGACTTATGAGACTCTCCATCACTCCTCCATTGTCTGTAAGGGAAATGGACATCCACTTGATGGATGATGCTATGTTGTCTTTTTGTATGGGACTAACACGTGCTTTCGAAGCTGTCCATTCACAGATGAAAGCCGCCCAGACTGAACCATCCCAGCAGGTTTACCACCCCTTCCAGCAAGATGACTGTGTATATCAAAGCACACAAGAGAAAGTCCTCCCAACAGCCCAGGTGGACAGGGCCCTACCAGGTGCTCCTGACCACCCACACAGCTGTGAAGTGCCTAGGAACGACGACATGGATCCACTCCTCACACTGCAAACTTGCCAATCGAGGCGATCAGCACAACCCTGGTGGAGAACAGAGGGATAAAGGAATTGTTCTTCCACATCAGATTTGACATTACTGTATGTATGCAGGCCCTTGTAATTGCTTTTCCAATACTGCCAACTGGTTATTGATGATTGATTTCACATTGTGGTACGAGTATCGAGTGAAATGCGTGCTATCCACCTCAACAACACAGCGATAACATGGAGCCGGCAGGTGATCCAGGTCACAATAGAGGTCAAGCAGTGGGAGGAGGAAGACGTGGTGGTCAAAGGTGTAGCGTAAGGTACACTTATAAAATTCAATTAAAGAAGTGAATTTATAGTATCACCTTATCACGAATCCTGGAATCTTGTAGAACTCATTTTCTGTAATAATTGGATGCAGACACCAATTCCAAAGATATAAATTGTCAAATTTATTCAAAAACAAAGACTAAATGTAGCACTACACTAATTATACAAAAGGGAAAAACTAATTAAAATTCAACTCTAGATCAACAAATCAAAGACAAATCACTTCCGTGACCAAATCAAAGACCATGGGATCGCATATGATAACACACAAATCATTAAACAAAAAAGGTTATAAACACATTGACTACAATACCGGTTAGTAAGACGAAGGTGAGTCTCTCATTAGTATTGTTAGTCAGACATTCAATAACTATGCAGGTTAGTATTTATGTCAGGTAACTTCTCGTTATATATATATCAGTCTCATTAACGTTTAGGTGGAGAGAAAGATCCTATCATTACTTGTTACCACAATTTCCCTTAACTGATTATTATTCAATGATTAAGGATAGGCAGGGCCACCTATAATCTGGTGTCTATTAACTTGTGTCAATTTCAGACTAAACAGTTAAACAGGAATGAGAAGATATTTCTCGGCGTTGACAGATTTTATTTCTAAAATTATCAACAAAACAGTTGAATGCAACACACATTTATATTTAAGAAAACTAAATGATATTACACATTCTAGAGTTATGAATCACAGATTAACATTTCTAATTGATTTCTCAAATGTCATGAATCACAAACTCCAAACTGTTAAACTTATGTGAACTTCGTCGCAGAGAGGCCTCTCTGGCTTCGGGCTCAGATAACAGCACACGGCACGAGGTCCGTGTGGTTTGGAACAAAGGCAGTCCGGTTCGGCTTTGTCCAAGAACTTCCACTCAGTCGATGCACCTGGAAGTTGGGGTTTCGCGAATGTAGAGTCTTTTCCAAACAGATTTTCCACTGGTTTGAAGGCTCCAAGGTTGTGCACAAAATCTTCTTTGTAAGCAGGGTTCCACCGTAGTTACTTGAAGACAAAGTCTTTGAGGAAAGCAGGGCCCTGTTCGTTCCAAGGGTCAAGTTTCTTAAGACTCAAATAGCTATTTAAATGACTTTCGTATTCAGTCGACTTAGTCAATTGTCCAGCTGGATGGCTGGGCACAGGCGGGCAGCGCAGTCTGTAAAGTTCTTTATTTAATAAAGTCCTTTAAAAGAATTCTTCGTACGGCTCAATCTCCTTCTCCCAGTTTAACCCTTCTGTTGCTGGTAAAGACTTAGTTGGTTTCTGGTTCCGGTTCTGGCAACAGAGATACAAGTTGAGCTGTGGCAGCGAGTTACTGGTTTAGGTGAGAGAGAGAGAGAGATGCCGTGCGTTACCCTTTATACGCCTGTCAGATCAATAGGTGATTGGTTCTTTAGTTTGTGAGATTGGATTTCGGCTTCAGCCCCCAGTGTCCTATTGGAGGGGGGCTTGATTTATGACTGATGTCAATCCATGCCATCTTTTGGAAATGCCGGTTGGCACGGGTTCGTAGCTCTGTGTCGGGATTTCGGCTCTCGTCCATTTCAAAGAGTTTTTATTTCCTACAGGCCCCCTTCCCCAGACATCTCACAGCAGGGATTCCAAGCTATTTGGCCCATTCTTGGTGCCATCCTCCCAAGACTGTCACTTTGATGTAAACCAGTTCACATGCTGATGAGTTAAGGAAATCTGATAAATTTGGGGGGGAGAGGTCTTCTTTAGATCAGTGCTTCAGCTCAGAGCTAAAATGCTCTTATCAGAATACACCCAACATAACGCTACACTGGTTAATTCTGTTCTGGGAAAACCACAATCCTGCAGGTTTAATAAGTCTCTCTACACATCAGTCCCTGAGTACCTTCAACCAATGGTCATTTTGACCAATTAAGCCCAAGAATTGAGTCAATTAAGTTGTCATGGACTACCCAGTGAAGACGTGAACTCACGACTAGGTCACACTGTGAGCTCACCAGAGCAGACATTACACTGAGCTCACTGTGAGCTCACTTAGCGCTTTTCCAGCGACATGGTGCCGGTGCTGGAGCCGGAGCTGCTGCTCGGCCTGGGATCCAGCTGATCTTTTTTGAACCGGCCCGCTTTTCCACCGGTTTTGACGTCACTGGATGTGGGCGTTCCCAAGCATGGAGTAGAAGTGGAGAAACACAGCAATAGTAATCAGCACCGAGGCGACTGCGTCTTTAAACCCCATTTAACATCACAATCAAACTCATTCCACGTCTATGGCAAATCGTAACCCTAATGTTACAAATGTTCCCTAAACACCTATTTTGCAGGATCAATAAAAAATTATTAGGATTTTTTAAACTTTTACTGACACACATAGTTAATAGCAATGTGTTATAACTTTACCGAAAATAATAATCTGTATATCTTTAATTGTTTAGACGTTATTAAGATATAATGCATCTTTCACATAGGGAACATTTGTAACATGTTAGGAAAAACAAACAAATGATTTGAAAATATTCATAATTACAGCATACAATTTGTCAGGCTTCATAACAATGGTATTTATAACATACTCTGTAAAAATCAAGCAAATAGCATTTGTGGTTCACGAGAAAATATATATATATAATCAAAGCTATCAGACTATAGCAGCCGGTGTATGAAGACACATACGATTATACAGCATTATTTGGCAGCTTCGCAAGACCTAATTTGAAACGTTGTTGGTAAGTTAGATAATTAGTGGGGACCCTCTATTTGCAGTTCTTCCCCTCCATAATTGCTAAAATAAAGTTTTACTGACATTTTATTGACCCTACCACTGCATAGGGCACATCTGTAACATGAACGCTACTGAATGGCACATACATTGAAAACTACGGAGAACTGAGACAAATCCACTTTACACTTCATAAATAATCTTAAAACGTTTCCAACCAAGGCAACACCCACTTGAAATACGTTCATTCTCATTTTTGGTAAACAAAAAGAGAGATTGTTACATATGTTCCCTATGATGCATCTACAGAGAGAGAGAGACAGACAGACAGACACTAACTCTCTCTCTCTCTCTCTCTCTCTCAGCTGGGAGTGTGTGGGAGGGGTCTGCAGTGAGCGGGAGTGCTGCTGAGAGCTCTGTCCTTTGGCTGCGTTTTTTTGTTGCTTTACTTTTTTCAGTTTGTTTATTTTGTCTTCTGTTTTCAGTGCTTTTCTTATTGTGGGGGAACAGGGGAGGGGAGGGGGGAGTACCGGTAGTTCTTCCCGGGTCGGGGGGTCGGACCCCCTGAATGCGTCTTTTGAAAAACTGACCCGACGCCATGGAGTCAAGATCGCTCCGGTGCAGTTCTGCCCCCTAGAGCAGTGTGTGTTAGCGGTTGGGGAGGTAGCAGGGTGTGAAAATATCAAGTCTGCTGCCATTGTTATCTTCTTAAAAACCACTGATCTGCTCAATCAGCTAGTGGCTAATGGCACAGTGTTAGACGACACTTTCACCCCGGTGTTGCCGCTCGCTGCTCCTGCCCGGAAGGTAACGCTGTCTAACGTCCCTCCGTTCATCCGCACCGGCTCGGGCAGCTGATGTCCGGCATTAAGAGGGTCCCGCTGGGCTGCAAAGCCCCGCAACTGAAACACGTCGTGTCCTTCCGAAGGCAGCTGTATATGATCCTCAATAACATCAATGAGGATCTTAATGTCTCCGAAGTTGGATCTCTCTTGCTGCCACCACCACGAAGATTGCTCTTTAGTAATGTTGGAAAGTCAAAGACAGCAACCGTCAGGGTTCTTGCATATGACGTATTCGTGCTGCACCTCTCTGCAAGGATCCAGGACAGTTTGTCAATGTAAACTCCAGTGCCTGGGAATATTTCCACCTAAAAGACAATGGTAAATAAAAAACAAGTTTATCCCCAAACTATTCTTATATTATGTTAAGTGGAATACATTATCAGTAAGGCTGTGATTTTGTTACAGAAATGTGTTATTAAAGACCACAGTATGTCTCAATTCTAAGTTTATTAATTTACAGACATAATAAAGTCAGTGAATCTGTGACACCCATAATTCAATTACATTCTTATTATCAACTTTAACTATGAATATAACTGATAATGTAGCATCATTAGATTGTTTACAACCAATATTTGTTTTCAATATATATATTTTTACCTTGTCTTTGTAATATTGTAGACCAAGAGTGTTATACCTGTTTTGGTGATTCTTTGTCAGATTCAGAACAATTTGCTGTGGGGCTGTCAGAACCACTTGATGGTGACACACTTTTGTCTTCATCGCTGATAAATGTGGCTTTTGTTACAATTTTTTTCAGATTGTCCAAAAGGTCTGGAATCTCTGGAGAAAAAAACCTTAGTATTAAATGATAATCATTTCTAGTAATATATTTAATACAAAGTGAAAACAAAACCATCAATGCCTGCAATTATACTTGAGAGACTTGCTCTATGTTATTGGCAAACTGACCTTTTTGTGGGTCATTAACATTAGCTACGAAAAAAATAAAAGAGATAAAATACAAGAATTACCAGGTCTAATGTAATGCATATAGTCATTAATGTAGGATTATGAAGTTATGTTGAAAAACTTTATTTAATAATCAGTATTATTAAACTATTAGACAGTGCACATTAAGAGTCTGTATTGTGGTTCTAGATTACTTCAGTATGATCAACTATAATACATTACTCTGGAATCTAAATTACTGAAGAATAACATTTATCAAGGTAAGGAATTATTTGCTATAAATAAAAAAACTTACCATCAACCATACGGTTTCGAAGACATTGGTTTTCAATTTTAAGTCTTGTGTTTTCCTTTTCGAGCTGCTTAACGTTTTGCTGTAGCTCAACTTCACTGGACTCTTTAAATGTCTGTAGAATATGACGGGATCTAATTCTTGAAGCTCCATCGGTTTTCTTTCTTATTTTGTGCTGTATTCAGAGAGAAAAAGAGTTTAAAATGAATATATATATATATATGAAAATGATTTAAAAAACACAATCCTGCAATACATTTATTTAATATTTGCAGTAATTATCTCACCGGTAACTGTGGTTCATCAAGGTCACTATCATCTGAAATTTGAAGTTTTTTGTTTGGTTTAGGTACTGTCTTCATTTTAGGACAGGGCATTTTTGTTAGGTCATTAAGTTTTCTTCTTAGTTCGCCTTCTTTTCCTAAAATAAAAATAAAATAAATAAAACCCTGCATTATGTCCACAGATATTTGGGGATTATATTTATTTGTCATAAAAATACTGTGCTTTGACCATACAAATTAAGATGAACAGCCAACACTGAATCAAAACTGAAGTTAAATTATATCTGGTTTAATTTATTTTGTGATTTGGGGGATTTTATTGTAAAGCACAACACACAATAAATCGTTCTTACAAATGCCAGTCATGTATGACGAGTTTTTAGTGCCCTCACCACCACCTACCATGTTATAAGAGTATGTTAGAAGTACAACACATTAATAACTTAAACATTTATTTCAAATATACTGTGATTGTATACACTCACCTAAAGGATTATTAGGAACACCATACTAATACTGTGTTTGAGCCCCTTTCGCCTTCAGAACTGCCTTAATTCTACGTGGCATTGATTCAACAAGGTGCTGAAAGCATTCTTTA